>NC_090387.1:20336230-20636249 GCF_036365525.1 Heterodontus francisci | reverse complement strand
CTTCATAGATTTCACAACCCTCTGCCTGTTTGTACTGCAATGGCAGCTATTTCTGAAGGCTTAAACTAAGCCAAGCACTGTAAATTATGGGATTTCCTGGCATTGTGCAAAGAGGAATGGGAAATCTACCCCCACAGTGCTTGACCCAGTGAGGGCAATGGGAACAGTACCATTGCAATACAATGAAGCACAGGTAAACGAGGAACAGAAAATACTGCGCATCTGAAATAAAGGCAGAACATGCTGGAAATTCACAGCAGGTCAGTTGCAACTGTAAAGGAGAAAAAAGGCAAATTATGATGTTTTGAGAGTGTAGCCGTCATCAGAACACATGTAGATATCTAAGTGGAGGGATAACTAACAGAGTCTGAACAGGAGCTCAACTTTGCTCCTCAATCCTTTTTGTCAAAGGTACAGTATAGTTTACTGTTTGACACTATTCTGTAAAATTTGTTATGTGAGTTGTAAGTAAAGTGAACATTCCCTTTATTTACTGCACGTATGCTAACGACTGACACTGAGAAGCTTTATTGTGTCCGTCTTCTTTCGACCATTCTGAGCAACATAGTCTTTGGCATTTGGCTACTGGGCACAATGTCTGTATAGGTATTGTGAGAATGTTAATTTCTTAGTTAATTATTACTCTGCGAGTCAAAGATCTTGCAATGTGCTGCCAATCTTGTGTATAAATGTGTTGCATTATACTACTGATCTTGAAGCTCTCCTTCATGCCTCTTTTCTCCTTCAGCAGCACTTTGAAGCTTCCCATAATTAATGTGTCTCTGTTGTTGTGCTGTTCTCCATATTGATGACTGATTGGACCTGACTGACTGACCCCACCCCAAACCCACTTTTGGCTTCACTCCCATGATGACTATTAGTTCTGTGACACTTGGCTTTCCTTAAATACCGTGCAAAGAGGAAACTTGTTAACTAACGATTAGGAGAATTCATGAACTGGCACAAAGAGGACATTATTAATGGAAGAGTATTACCTTCATCAACAGCCCAAAAGAAAGCCCAACCAAAGCAACAGGTTGCTGTTGCTTTATGTTCTGACTGCAAAATATGCCAGTAGTTGGATTCGTCCAGCTTCCCCCACTATCCATGAACACTCCGCAATCAACTCATCATTTTCTTGTTTAACATTGTAAAGTTTTAAATAGATTCTTTATACAACCTACAGTATTAAAAAAGTAACAATTACTTTAGAAGTTGAATTTAACAACGGAAATAGAAAGCAATGAAAACATCTGAGAATTGTGCAGGATGTTTGATTAAGGTATGGGGAAAAAAGCCTTTGAAAAATGAAACACCCACAGAAGTGCAATTTGCATTATTGGATTCATCATCTAAGAAAATGCAATTTTAGAAATGTTGTCACTTTTTGGATCTCAGCCATTAAAATTAATTCGACTTGGGATTTATTCATTGTAAATCAAATTGAAAGATTTGCATTGTTACAGCATCTTTTCATGTTCCTCAGAAGCATGTCAATATATTTCAAATACAGTGTTACTTTTGGATTGTTATATAAGCAAATGTGGTAGCCATTTTATACACGGCAAGATCCCATGAACTGCAAAAACTTTCATGGCCAGCTAATTTTGGTGATGTTGGTTGAGGGGGAATATTAGCTGAGAAAATTCTTTAAACTACTGGGAAGGCAGAAAGGTTTAATGCCGCATCTAAAGGATGGCATCTCTGGCAATGTCACTCTCATTGGGTCCTGCACTGGAGTGTCATTCAATTCATAGATGGATTTGAACCCATAATTTCCTGATTTTGGAGATGTGAAGAGTGGCAACTAATGACAACCCCAATAACAGAAACCATGTAAAAAGTTGTTAAACACTGCAGTGTAAAACTGTTTCTTCGAAAACTATCCAGTTTTTACATTTGTTTGTGAGAACCTGATTTTGCTAGAAACTGTCGACAGTAGCCTATAGCATAAGATTTAAGTATCCATCATTAACGTAGACATCTTTAGTAAAAGTAGCTTTGAATAAAAATAACCTTACAGTTAAATTCACTAGCACCCAATAATGGGTACAAAATCATTCTAAACTCATGCTTGGGCCTAATTGAAAGAGGTCCAGCAAGCTGCAGGTACCAATTGGGTTCCAGTCTGGGGCCTTCTAATTTTGCTCAGCTCAGACCTTAGCCTCACCCTGCAGGTTCACTCCATGTAATATCAAGAAACGACTGAAGGCACCCGATACTACAAAGGCTATGGGCCCTGACAACATTCCGGCAATAGTACTGAAGATTTGTGCTCCAGAACCTAGCCCCTAGCCAAGCTGTTCCAGCACAGATACAATACTGGCATCTACCGAGCAATGTGGAAAATTGCCCAGCTATGTCCTGTACATAAAAAGCAGGACAAAGCCAACCTGACCAATTACTGCCCTATCAGTCTACTCTCAATCATCAGCAAAGTGATGGAAGGGGTCATCGACAGTGCTATCAAGCGGCACTTGCTTAGCAATAACCCGCTCAGTGACGCTCAGTTTGGGTTCTGGCAGGGCCACTCAGCTTCTGATCTCATTCCAGCCTTAGTCCAAACATGGACAAAAGAGCTGAACTCCAGAGGTGAGAGGGACTGCCCTTAACATCAAGGCAGCACTTGACCGAATGTGGGATCAAGGAGCCCTAGCAAAACAGGAGTCAATGGGAATCTGGGGGAAAACGCTCCACTGGTTGGAGTCATACCTAGAACAAAGGTTGTGGTTATTGGAGGTCAGTCATCTCAGTCCCAGGACATCACTGCAGGGGTTGTTCAGGGTAGTGTCCTAGGCCCAACCATCTTCAGCTGCTTCATCAATGACCTTCCTTCAATCATAAGGTCAGAAGTGGGGATGTTAGCTAATTGCACAATGTTCAGCACCATTTGCGATTCCTCAGATACTGGAGCAGCCCATGTTCATATGCAGCAAGACCTGGACAACAGTCAGCCTTGGGATGCTAAGTAGCAAGTTACACTTACGCCACACAAGTGCCAGGCAATGACCATCTCCAACAAGAGAGAATTCAACCATCTCCCCTTGACATTCAATGGCATTACCATCACTATCAACATCCTGAGGGTTCCCATTGACCATAAACTGAACTAGACCAGACATATAAGTACTGCAGCTACAAGAGCAGGTCAGAGACTGGGAATTCTGTGGTAACTCACCTCCTGATTCCCCAAAGCTTGTCCACCATCTACAAGGCACAAGTCAGGTGTTAAGCCAATGTGTTCTGTTGAATGATAATTTTCTTTGGTCCACTGGCTGGAGATCTATATCTGTATTTTTTAAAAGACATTTTAAAAAGACGAGCTGCCAGCAAAGTCTTAAGATATCTTAAGATAGTCACCTAATCTGTATCCTACATTGCAATGCTTGTGAGAAAAGAGATGAAATGTCTGCTCAATCCCCAGCAAGAACCAAGACCCAGTTTAAAGGAACTACTTGCTCTCTCAGCAAGCAGAGAAATATTGCTAACTGCTATCTTTGAATCACTGAGTGACTGTCATGTGACAAGCCCCTCGTCTTCTGTGGTTTTTAAGCTGGTGTTTTTCTCTGCAGCAGAGGAGGCGCAACTGGACTCTGACATGAGCAGACCCTAAGTGGGGGGTCCCTTATAAGACTGCCTTCAAAGCTTTACAAGAGAAAAACAGCCACGATGCAATAGACTCCTACTATGACTCCATCTGGGACATCACTATCTTGGAATATTTGACACACATCCATCACAAAAGAGGAGAAATTTCTCTCTCTCCATTCCAGCTTGAAAGCTTTCAAGTCTTACTTGTTGACTGACCATCTTTGCATACTCCGGCTGCAATCAGAAACCCAAAATGGAGGAAATCATCCACATCACTATCTCCAAGACTCTCACCGAACCAGTCATCTTTCTCTTCAAACTAAAAGCCTCAGGACCACCAAATTCAGCTAGAAACCACCCGAATCACCAAACCCCACAGACTATATACCCTTTTTTTATGGACTCTCACTCAACTAATGTACCTTTCCCCACTCTGTAACCTATTTGTGTGTGTGTAAACCTTTAGTGTGTGTGAGTGTGAAAGTTGGCCCGTTGTTTAATATTTTATTAGTTTGGTTTATGTACAATAAAGTTAACCTCTTTCTTTGTTAACTCAGGAAAACCTGTCCATTTGGTTCTTATTATGATCATAGCAAGTAAGTAATCAAACACCTACCGAATTGGCCAGTACATCCACTTTGAGAACGAACTAAAACTGTTGTGGTTAAACAAGGAGGGGGAAAAGAGGGAAGCCCTTCGCCCCTCCTCACTTAATTGTAACACAGCAGTGTGATGGAATATTCTCTACTTACCCGGATGAGTGCAGCTCCAACAACACTCAAAAAGCTCAACACCATCCAGGACAAAGCAGCACTCTTGATTGGCACCCCAGCCACCGCCTTCAATATTCACTCCCTCCAGCACCGATGCACAGTAGCAGCAATACCTACAATAAAAACAAGAAATTCTGGAACTACTCAGCAAGTCAGGCATCTGTGGAAAGAGAAGCAGAGTTAACGTTTCGGGTCAGTGACCCTTCATCGGAACGAGCAAATATTAGAAATGTCAAAGGTTATAAGCAAGTGAGGCGGGGGTGGGGCAAGAGATAACAAAGGAGAAGGTGTAGATTGGACAAGGCCACATAGCTGACCAAAAGGTCATGGAGCAAAGGCAAACAATATGTTAATGGTGTGCTGAAAGACAAAGCACAGACTGCAGCGGTTCAAGAAGGCGGCTCACCACCACCTTCCCAAGGGCAATTAGTGATGGGCAATAAATGCTGGCTTAGCCACATCCCATGAAAGAATAAAGAAAAACTTCAGTGGAGAAGGCAAATGGGGAGGGGATAGGGTGGTGGAGGGAGCTCGAGTGAGCCTCGGTAGTGGCTCACTGGAGGTCTGTTCCTCCTGGCTTCACGTTAAGTTTAAAAAAACCTACCTACAGTTTTTGTGGTGGTCTTCAATGGTCTCTCGAGCCCCCAAAAAAACAACCAACTCATTTAAATGGATTTCCCAGAAATGGGTACAAGGCCTTCACTTCAATAGTGAAATGAGGCCTGCATTGGGCTGCCTACAATGGTCCTGACTAAATTAGTGGCACACAAAACCCAAACACAATTGGGCCCAGATCATTGCTCTGCTAAACCTGTCATCATTGTCTCCATTTTATACCCATAAAACAAGTGCAACCACTTTGAACTTATGCTCCAAATTCTCTTAAGCTTATCTGAGTGCCATTACTCTTTCTACTTATGTAACATAGCATGACCACAGGGGCTGAAATGTACTGAAACTGTTAAACATTGCAGGAATTATGAAAAGAATTTCCCTTATTCTATCTGAATATACATTTCAAAATCAATGGTGGGGCTGGGGGGTGGGGTGGTGGTGTGCGGGTGGGGTGGAAAGCGAGGAATAAAACTTGAAAATTGGTTGCACTGAAACTTTTCTCCTTTGAAACAGAAAATGTCGATTTGTACCCAGTTTACAAATGATGTTTGTTTTGATGCTTGGCCAGGAGTGCAATTAGATCTTGATTGACAGGTAGAAGTGTAAACAGTGCAGTAATGTTACTTTAAATTCATAGAATTTTCCATTTGAGCAGCTCATAAACTAAAGCTTTATTTGTTGGAATGACTGAATTTGATGAAACTTACAGTGTCGATTTCAGCAAACTAGAAGTGGAGGGAAGGAGTTATAATTCCTGTAAATATGGCCATATAAACATAGTGTTCTATCCATCCTTGATTCATGGGGATAGGGGCAATTTAAGGGGCTATTTCAGAATACACAGGATAGATACATTCCAATTAGAAAGAAAGATTCCAAGGGCAGGACCCACCACCTGTAGTTAACTAAAAAGTTTCAAGATTGTGGGCTGAAGTTTATCAGCGGGACGCGCTCTCAGCGGGCTGAGAGGGGCTTATAAAATTCAGCCCAGTATCAAACTTAAAGAAAAAGCATATAATTGCGCAAAGGTCAGAAGACTGGACAGAATATAAAAACGCAGCAAAGAATGACAAAAAGATTAATAAGGAGAGAAAAATTAGAATATGAGAGAAAGCTGGCAAGAAATATAAAAATGGATAGTAAGAATTTCTATAGATATTTAAAAAAGACTTACCAAAGTGAGCATTGGTCCTATAGAAAGCGAGTCTGGGGAATTAATAATGGAAATAAGGAGATGGCAGATGAATTGAACAGGTATTTTGCATCAGTCTTCACTATAGAGGATACAAGTAGCATCCCAGAAATAGCTGTAAACCAGGAAATGGAAGGGATGGAGGAACTCAAGAAAATTACCATCACCAGGGAAGTGGTACTGAGCAAATTGTTGGAGCTGTGGTCTGACAAGTCCCCAGGTCCTGATGGACTGCATCCTAGGGTATTAACAGAAGTGGCTAGTGAGATAATTGATGCATTGGTTTTAATTGTCCAAAATTCCCTAGATTTTGGGAAGGTTCCATTAGATTGGAAAATAGTGAATGTAACTCCTTTATTCAAAAAGGGAGGGAGACAAAAAGCAGGAAACTACAGGCCAGTTAGCTTAACGTCTGTCTTAGGGAAAATGTTAGAAGCTATTATAAAAGAAATTATAGCAGGGCACTTAGAAAAATTCCAGGTAATCAACATGGTTTTGTGAAAGGGAAATCATGTTTAACCAATTTAATGGAGGTCTTTGAGGAAGTAACATGTGCTGTGGATAAAGAGAAACCGGTGGATATACTGTACTTAGAATTCCAGAAGGCATTTGATAAGGTGCCACATCAAAGGTTATTACAGAAAATAAAAGCTCGTGGTGTTGAGGGTAACATATTGGCATGGATAGAAGATTGGCTAGCTAACAGGAAACAGAGAGTAGGCATAAATGGGCCATTTTTTGGTTGGCAAGATATAATGAGTGGTGTGCCACAGGGTTCAGTTCTGGGCCTCAACTTTTTACAATTTATATAAATGACTTGGATGAAGGGACCAAGGGTATGATTGCTAAATTTGCTGATGACACAAAGATAGGTAGGAAAGTAAGTTGTGAAGTGGACATAAGGAGGCTACAAAGGGATATAGACAGGTTAAGTGAGTGGGCAAAGATCTGGCAAATGGCGTATAATGTGGGAAAATGTGAAATTGTCTATTTTGGCAGGAAGAATAAAAAAAAAGCATATTATCTAAATGGTGAGAGATTGCAGAACTCTGAGATGCAGGGGGATCTGGGTGTCCTAGTGCATGAATCGCCAAAGGTTAGAATGCAGGTACCACAAGTAATTAGGAACACTAATAAAATGTTATCATTTATTGTGAGGGGAATTTAATACAAAAGTAGGGAGGTTATGTTTCAGCTATACGGGGCATTGGTGAAACCACATCTGGAGTACTATATACAGTATTGGTCTCCTTATTTAAGGAAGGGTGTAAATGCATTGAAAGCAGTTCAGAGGTTTACTAGACTAATACCTGGAATGAGTGGGTTGTCTTATGAGGAAAGGTTGGACAGGCTAGGCTTGTATCCACAGGGGTTACAAGAATAAGAGGTGACTTAATTGAAACATATAAGATCCTGAGGGGTCATAACAGGGTGGATGTGGAAAGGATGTTTCCTCTTGTGGAAGAATCTAGAACTAGGGGTCACTGTTTAAAAATAAGGGGTCACCCATTTAAAACAGAGATGAGGAGAATTTTTTTCTCAGAGGGTCGTGAGTCTTTGGAACCCTCTTCCTCAAAAGGCAGTGGAAGCAGAGTCTTTGAATATTTCTAAGGCAGAGGTAGCTAGATTCTTGATAAGCAAGGGGGTGAAAGGTTATTGGGGTAGGCAGGAATGTGGAGTTGAGGTTAAAATTTGATCAGCCATGATCTTGTTGAATGGCGGAGCAGGCTCAAGAGGCCGAGTGGCCTACTCCTGCTCCTAATTCGTATGTTCGTATGTTTGTACATATGCCTGTATTGGCTGTTTGAAAGGTGTTGCAACCGCAGCAGGAGCAACACACAGTCAATTCAGTCCCATCACTCCACTAGTCACAGCATATTATTTAAAGTTTTGCACCCAACTGGAAAACAGCCAAATTAAACACTCTAGTAACCCCCGGAATAAAACCGACCAAACCAGGTCTCTTTAGACAACAACAAATTAACTATTTATTAAAAACTAAATCTTAAACACTATTAAGATAAACCTATGTCTAAAGACCTTATAACTTATTTTAATCTAACTTCCCCATTCACACACATACACTCAAAAATAACAATAGTTTACCAGTTTTAAAAGTGGTGTTTTTAAAAATTGGCTGTTTCTTAAGAATAAATAAATAAATCTTTGTGGGATACATTCCCGATGGATGAGGTATTCTAATGTGGAAATAATCAAATGCTACTCAAAATTTTCAGTTGGATTTGATGAAGCAGTCTCTTTTTGATAGGCATTCAAACTCTTCAGCCGCAGCAGATATCAACAATTCCTTCAGCAATACAAAATGGTCTCCTAAAAAGGTTATTTTCTCTTTAGGCAATTAATTTGGCATGTAGCTCCATGTAGAATTTTTGCTGAGAGAGAATGGACAGCTTTTTTCTCTTCAGTACGCTTCACTGGTGAGGCTGGTTCAGATAGGTTTTTGCCAGTTTTACACACAGTCAAATTAAAACATTATACCATGTGACCTCTCTCTCCTGCTATTGCCTAGGTAACAAAACGCAGCTGTGGCTCACTGTTCTCAGAAATCTAACTTCTCTCCCTGTCTTAAAGGCACACTGTTTTAGTCCGAGGAGAAAAAAAATACAAGTCATGACAAAGGGCTGACCAATTTCCCCTTTCATTCTTTTGCCAGTTATTTTAAATCTATGACCTTTGGTTACTGACCCACTTGCCAGAGGAAATAGTATCACCCTACTCATAATTTTGAATGCCTCTATTAGATCTCCCCTCAACCTTCTCTGCTTTAAAGAGAACAATTCCACCTACGCCAACCACATAACTAAACTCCTTTATCCTTGGTATCATCCTGGTAATCCTCCCCTGTACCCGCTCCAGGGCATTGACATCTTCCAGCAACGTGGTACCCGGAATTATATATATTTTTTCATTTGTTCAAGGGATGTGGGCGTCGCTGGCTAGGCCAGCATTTATTGCCCATCCTAATTGCCCTTGAGAAGGTGGTGAGCTGCCTTCTTGAACCACTGCAGTCCATGTGGGGTAGGTAGACCCACGGTGCTGTAAGGAAGGGAGGTCCAGGATTTTGACACAATGACAGTGAAGGAAAGGCGATATGGTTCCATGTCAGGATGATGTGTGGCTTGGAGGGAAACTTATAGGTTCCCATGCATTTGCTGCCCTTGTCCTCCTAGGTGGTAGAGGTCGTGGGTTTAGAAGGTGCTGTCTAAGGAGCTTTGGTGTGTTGTTGCAGTGCATCTTATAGATGGTGCACACTGCTGCCACTGTGCGTCAGTGGTGGAAAGAGTCAATGTTTGTGGATATAATACTCCAGTTATAGCCGAACTAGTGATTTGCAAAGGTTCATCATGATTTCCTTGTTTTTTTTGTATTCAATGCCCCTAATTGCAATATAGCTTTCTTAACCACCTTCAAAGATTTGTAAATAAACACCCCCAAGGTCCTTTTTTTTGCACACGCCTCAAAATAGTACCATTTAGATTATACTGCTTCTCCATATTGGGCTGAATTTTATGTTTTAAATGCTGGTCCTACTGTCAGGCGCGGAGTCAGGCGCAAGGCACATTGGGGATGGAGTGACCAGCTGCACATAATTCAGCGGCCAGCTGGCCAATTAAGACTAATGCACTGTGAATTCTGACCAATTGTGTGGTTGGAGTCCAGCTTGGAAGCTGGGAGCACGGTGTCAGGTGACACATCGGCAGGGTCTGACGCCATTTTTAAAGGGTTGCTAACCCTGCAATGAACTCTGCATTGGGAAAGCCTGGAAGAGGAGAAGGTGACATCAGATAATTAGAGACGTTTGACAGGAAACCCCGTGCAGCCTCAAGCTTTCCTAATGCCTCCACCCTCCACTAGTGCAGATACTCGCACCTTGGTGGGTTTGCGTGTGAGTATCTGGGCACAGAATCTGGTGAGCACAGCACATATGCCCCAAGCACCTGACGGATGCTGCAACAGCCCAGGCCTCTGACAGTCGGAGGACTGTGTGAGGCCAGGCCCATGCTCAGCCGAGGCTCATGATGTGCCTCTGGTTTCATCAGCAGCAGGGAATTGCTGGAGCTGCAGCGAGAGGCGTGCAGCAATATCTGGCAGTGATGCCAGAGGCCATGCGTGCCCAAGCATGGTGCAGTACATCCAAGCCTTGACCTCGACATTGTCTCTGACTGGTTCATGCGTGTCCTCCTCCATTGAGAGGTTGGCAGATCTGATGGAGAGCCACATCCAGCAAAGCACTCAATGTTTACTGGATGTTCGTGCAGACCTCCACACCCTTGTCCTGACCATGGGTGAGAGGCAGCAGTGGCACGACAAGAGGGGGACTGGGGACCTTGAGTCACTATCAGATCTTCTGTCCTGTCAGGTCAGCAGGGAGGCAGGTGTCTGCCTTGATTGCAAGAAGGAATGTATGCCTCCCACAGCTGGGGACTCCTCTCAGAGTGATCCTGGTGTGGGCAGCAGCTCCTCTGCCCCTCTGCCAGTGTCACCAGTTGATCCAACGTCCCAGCCAAAAGAGGGCAGTACTGCTTCTTTGCAGGAGGCCCTCAACATGCCAGGGCTCTCCAGGCCTAAGGCATCCTGAGGACGGCTGCCAAGGTCATCCATAGCCATAGGGCACCAAGGTCAGCAGGCAGCCTCCACCTCAGCTGACAGCGGAGGGGCAGCACCACATAGGAGTTCAGGTAAGTGAATTAAGAAGTGCACTTACAATCATTAAGTTTTCACTGGTGAGCATTTGTCTATGAATACACTGTCCACCTCCATTATGACTGTAAATAAATCTTTACTGCTAGGCATAGACTCCCTCCCTTTTTCCTCCATCAAGGGCTTGACCTTTCATTGCATCCCAGCCTCTAGTAAGAAGCTGGAGATGATTGCTGATGCTCCGAGAGCTCAAGATAATAGGATGAACAAGTGTTGGGCCATCCTTGATGCACCGATTTGCCGCAGACTGTGAGATCCCACAAATGTCCCCTGTAGATGCCTGGAGTGATCCATTGGCGTAGAAGTTCAGTGCCACGGTGACCTTCAGGGCCACTGACATTGGATTGCCACCCAGTACCCTGGAGCACTCATTATGCATCATTGCACACAGGACAGTGATGGCTTCCCTGGACAGCCGTAGTCTTCGTTGCCACTGCCTCTCGGACATCTGCAGGTAGTTGAGCTTTGACCTGTACATTCTTTATGGAGGGTACATACTTCTGCACTGGCTGCCTCCCTATCTCTCTCCCCTTCACCCTTCTGCCACATCCAAAGGCTGCTGCGGTCCCTCATGTGGGTTCATAGTCTGTTGCGATGCCACTGAAGGTGCCTGGCCCTCCCTCCCACTCAGGTGCACTTCATCGTTAACGGGGTGAATGAATGATATTAATAATAATAATGATGTGGCCTCTTCCTTAAAGGCAGTCTTCCCCTGCCAGTGCCCTTAACGATGTCCACACTTGTGACCCTTGCCCAGGTGTCACTTGCCCATTGCTCTCTTGAATTGCCTGCCACACCCCCGCCCTGCAGCACAGCCAAGTATACAACCATATGAATTAGGAGCAGAAGTAGGCCATTCAGCCCATCAAGCCTGCTCCACCATTTAATAAGATCATGGCTGATCTGTTTCTGTCTCGAATCCACACTCCCATCTACCCCCAATAACCTTTGATTTCCTTGCCTAACAAGAATCTATCTACCTCTAACTTAAAAATATTCAATGACCCTGCCTCGATCACCTTCTGAGGCAGAGAATTCTAAAGTCGCACAACCATCCGAGAGAACAAATTTCTCCTCATCTCTGTCCTAAAAGGGCCACCCCAATTTTCAAACATTGCTCCCTAGTTTTGGACTCACCCACAGGAGGCAACATCCACTCCACATTCACCCTGTCAAGATTGTTCAGGATCTTATATGCTTCAATCAAGTCTCCCCTCACTCTTCTAAACTCCAGTGAAAATAGGCCCGGTCTGTCCAACCTTTCCTCATAAGACAACCTGCTCATTCCAGGAATCAATCTAGGAAACCTCCTCTGAACCACCTCCAATGCATTCACATCCTTCCTTAAATAAGGAAGCCAAAACTGCACACAGTATTCGAGATGTGGTCTCACCAATGCCCTGTATAACTGAAGCATAACATCCTTACTTTTATTTTCAATTTCTCTCATAATAAAAGATAGTATTCGATTTTCCTTCTTTATTACTTGCTGTATCTGCATACTCACCTTTTGTGACTCATGCACTAGAACACCAGATCCCTCTGTACCTCGGAATTCTGCATTCATTCCCATTTAATATGTACTCTACTTTTTTATTCTTCCTGCCAAAGTGAACAACTTCACAGTTTCCCACATTATACTTCATCTGCCAGATTTTTGCCCACTCACTCAACCTATCTGTATCAGTCTGCAACTTCCTTATGTCCTCTTCACAACATACTGTCCTACCTATCTTTGTGTCATCTGAAAATTTAGCTATCATGCCACCGCTCCCCTCATCCAAGTCATTGATATAAATTGTAAAAAGTTGAGGCCCCAGCACAGACCCCTGCAGGACTCCGCTCGTCACATCCTGTCAATCAGAAAAAAAAACATTTATGTATACTCTGTTTTCTGTCAACCTTCCCCTCACTCCTGACACGTTAAGCTCAACCTTCCCTTCATGACCCTTCCAGGCCCTCAATGTTTGCCCTTCTGATTGCTTCCCCTTCCAGACAGGCATGATCTGCCGTCTCAATACTGCCTCCTTCAAGGAGGCGAGATTCTGAAGACCTGTGTGCCTTTCATGAAATTGCATCTGGCACATAAAATCGCCATTTAACTAGCTAATTAGCTGCCCACTGCATCGCTGTTGGACCTCTGCCCTCCATGTTTGCCTCCATGGACAAAATCAAGATGGGACGTCACAACACTGGACTTCCTGTCCAACATGTCCCGTTCCAATTTTATGTCCCCCCACGCCTCCATAACCGTCCGCATCATTCCCTTAAAATTCAGCCCATTGTTTCTCTCAAAGTGCATATCTTCAAACATATCTGCATTATATTTCATCTGCCATATGTCTGTCCATTTCAACAGTCTGTCAACATCCTCTTGAAATCTGCAACAATCAGGGTCACTATTTTTTCATTCTCAAGTTGTGTATCATCCACAAACTTTGAAATTGTATTTGTTATACTGATGTCCCAATCTATAACAAGCAATGCAATGGTCCGAATTTTGACCCCGGAGGAATCCCACTGCAAACTTCTTTCCAGTCAGAAAAGCATCTATTCACCACTACTCTCTGTCTCCTGTGCCTAAGCTAAGTTACAACCATCCCTTTAATACGAGCAACAGTCTGACATAGTCATACTCACAGAATCATACCTTGCAATGTCCCAGACACCACCATCACCATCCCTGAGTATGTCCTGTCCCACAGTGGTATATAGTCAATAGTGATTTGCCCTGGCAGTCCTCAACATTGATTCTGGACCCCATGAAGTCTCATGGCATCAGGTGAAACATGGGCAAGGAAACCTCCTGCTGATTACCACCTACCACCCCACTTCAGCTGATAAATGAGTGCTTCTCCATGTTGAACACCAATTGGAAGAAGCACTGTGGGTAGCAAATGCACAAAATGTACTCTGGGTGGGAACTTCAAATTCCATCACCAACAGTGGCTTGGTAGCACCACTACTGACCGAGCTGGCTGAGTCCCAAAGGAGATAACTGCTAGACTGGGTCTGTGGCAGGTGGTGAGGGAACCAACAAGAGGGAAAACCATACTTGACATCGTATTCACTAATCTACCTGTCGCAAATGCATCTGTTGATGACAGTATTGATAGGAGTGATCACCGCACAGTTCTTGTGGAGATGAAGTCCCGTCATCACATTGAGGTTACCTACCATTGTGTTGTGTGGCACTACCAACGTGCTAAATGGGATAGATTTTGAACCGATCTAGCAACTCAAAACTGGGCATCCATGAGGCGCTGTGGGCCATCAGCAGCAGCAGAATTGTAATCAACCACAATGTGTAACTTCATGCCCCAGCATATCCCCACTCTACCATTGTCATCAATCCAGGGATCAACCTGGTTCAATGAAGAGTGCAATAGGGCATTCTAGCAGCACCAGGCATACCTACAAATGAAGTGTCAGTCGGGTGAAGCTACAACACAGGACTTCCTGCATGCCTAACAGCGGAAGCAGCATACAATAGACAGGGATAAGTGATCCCACAACCAATAGATCAGATCTAAGCTCCGTAGTTCTACCACATCCAGTTGTCAATGGTGGTGGAACAACTGACAGGAGGAGGTGGCTCCACAAATATCCCCATCCTCAATGATGGTGGAGCCCAGAACAGCAGTGCAAAAGATCAGGCTGAAGTATTTGCATCCATCTTCAGTCAGAGGTGCCAAGTGAATGATCCATCTCGGCCTCCACATGAGGTCCCCAGCATCACAGATGCGAGTCTTCAGCTAATCTAACTCACTCCAAGTGATATCAAGAAATGGCTGAAGGCACTGGATACTGCTAAGGCTATGGGCCCTGACAACATTCCAGCAATAGTACTGAAGACTTGTGCTCCTGAATTGGATGTACCCTTAGCCAAACTGTTCCAGTATAGCTACAACACTGGCATCTACTCGGCAATGTGGAAAATTGCCCAGGTTTGTCCTGCACACAAAAAGCAGGACAAATCCAACCTGGCCAATTATTGCCTTATCAGTCTACTCTTGATCATCAGCAAAGTAATGGAAGGGGTCGTCGACAGTGCTATCAAGCGGCACTTGCTCAGCAATAACCTGCTCAGTGACGCTCAGTTGGGTTCTGCCAGGGCCACTCAGCTCCTGGCCTGATTACAGCCTTGGTTCAAACATGGACAAAAGAGCTGAATTCAAGACATGAGGTGAGAGTGACTGCCTTTGACATCAAGGCAGCATTTGACTGAATATGGCATCAAGGAGCCCTAGCAAAACTGGAGTCAATAGGAATCAGGTGGAAAATTCTCTGCTGGTTGGAGTCATACCTAGCACAAAGGAAGATGTTGTGATTGTTGGAGATCAATCATCTCAGTCCCAGGACATCACTGAAGGATGTTCCTCAGAGTAGTGTCCTAGGCCCAAACATCTTCAGCTGCTTCATCAATGACTTTCCCTCCATCATAAGTTCAGAAGTGGGGAGGTTCGCTGATGATTGCACAATGTTCAGCACCATTCGTGACTCCTCAGATACTGAAGCAGTCCGTGTCCATATGCAGAAGACCTAGACAACATTCAGGCTTCGGCTGATAAGTGGTGTTACGAGAGTTTCCATTTTTGTGTTAAAACTTGGGAATCTATATTTTAAATTTTTTTTTTAGATTTCATGGACAGTAAATCATCTGGAGATTGCTGAACTTTGGGTATTTTTTTAGAAAGTAAGGTGAACAAAGGGGTTGACCAGTAAACAAGTATTGGAAAACATGTGATTTCAAGTAAACACCACAGGGGCAGATGTTTACAAGGAAATGACAGACCACGATATATGGCTGTCACAGGATTGTTGCTGAACTGTTTTTGTTTTCACTTTGAACTGTTAAAAGCCAGCTGTTTTTGGACGAAAAGAGGCAGTTGGAATTTGCATATTGCCCTGCCAGAAGATCAAAAGAAAAAACAGATATCAGTTGCTTCTCTTTGAAGAAACTCTGCTCTTGAAAAGCAACAGGCAGTACGAAATTGTACTCTTGCCTCCTATATTTTGAAGAACTCTTGAATGGTTGCAGAAACCTTGTATCTTTAAATAGGACTTTGCATCGAATGTGTGAGAACTGACACCTTTGTTGCTGCACACCATATGGAAGACCTATTTGAAGCCTTCTGTGGTTGAATGTCTTTGAATGCCTACCAAAACAGACTGTTCATCAACATCGCCTGGAAAGATTCCTCGTGGCAACCCTATTCGACTTTGGGACACCTTGCCAAAACAAAGGACTTCCATATTGTGTATAAGTTGCTTTTTTATTCCTTCTATTTCTTTGTAACAGCTGTAAACAAAAATCCCTGTTTTTTCCCGGTTAATCAGTTTTTTTGGATATATGTGTGTGTGTGAGGGATAGGAAAATTATATGGGGCTTTAATATTTCAATTCACGCATATATTTACTTCATTGTTGGTTAATACTTGGTTTATAATAAACAGAAAATTTTGTTGTTTATTAAAGAAACCTGGTTGGTGTACTTTATTCTGGGGATAAATAGAGTATCTAATTGACTGTTTCGATAAGTGGGAAAATTTATTGATATGTTCTGACCTGTGGAGAAGTGGGACTGAATTAACAGTGCACTCCTCCCGCCTCAGACGTAGCAGTGGCAAGTCACATTTGTGCCACACAAGTGCCAGGCAATGACCATCTCCAACAAGAGAGAATCCATCTCCCCTTGACATTCAATGGCATTACCATCACTAAATCCCCCACTGTCAACATCCTGGGCATTACCATTGACCAGAAACTGAACTGGACCAGACATATAAATACTGTGGCTACAACAGCAGGTCAGAGGCTGGGAATTCTGCGGCAAGTAACTCACCTCCTGACTCCCTAAAGCCTGTCCACCATCTACAAGGCACAAATCTTTTGCCTGGATGAGTGCAGCTCCAACAACACTCAAGAAGCTCAACACCATCCAGGACAAAGCAGCCCACTTGATTGGTACCCCATCCACCACCTTCAACATTCACTCCCTCCACCACCAGTGCACAGTGGCAGCAGTGTGTACCATTTACAAGATGCACTGCAGCAACACACCAAAGCTCCTTCGACAGCATCGCCCAAACCTGTGACAGCAGATGCATGGGGACACCACCACCTGCAAATTCCCCTCTAAACCACACACTATCCTGACTTGGAGCTATATCACTGTTCTTTTACTGCCACTGGGTCAAAATCATGGAACCCCCTTCCGAATAGCATTATTGGTGTACCTACACCACATGGACTGTAGCAGTTTAAGAAGGCAGCTCACCACCACCTCCCCAAGGGCAATTAGGGATGGGTAATAAATGCTGGCCTAGCCAGCAATGTCCACATTCCACGAAAGAATTTTAAAAACCGTCTCTGTTACTTCATCAAATAACACAATCAGGAGTGGGAAAATCATTTAAATATTCAATTTTAAATGTTGGATTTTAAGCTCTGGATGAACTTTTTGACTGTAAACTGTGTATGTACTTGAAACTGCTCATGCTGACTTAGAAGAATGACTCATGTAACTGCAAGGACAGATTCTCAGCAGTTTTGGTCTGCAACTGATAAAATGTGCTTGTATGTACAAATCACATCAAGTGTAAATCACATTACACCATAGAGACTCAGGCACTGGAAACTGTATAAAAGGAGTGAGCCGAAAAGCCTCAACACAGGAGAGAAGGAGACCATCACAAAGGACAGCCTCATAGCAGCGTGAAAGATGAAACTACAAGCAAGAACAGAGGAACAGGAGTAGGCCCTTCAACCCATCGAGCCGGCTCCGCCATTCAATATGATCATGGCTGATCATCCACTTCAATACCTTTTTCCCACACTATCCCCATATCCCTTTATGTCATTGGTAAAGAGCATGTGGCAAGTTCTGGTATGCTCCGTTGTCCACAGTTAAAACAGGAAGTAAAGCCTGTCTGAGCCTGTAAATTACTGCCTAGTTTTGTTAAATTTTATACTTAATAAATCTTTCCGACTTGTTACAAGTTGACTGGACTCGCTGTCGATACCTTTGTCAAATTCGAACCAGAATTCCTTACACAGGTTAGTCAGACACAATTTGCCTTCAACAAATCTGTGTTGGTTGTCTCTTATTAATTCATGCTCCTCCCAGTGTGAATTTTGTCCTTGCTTTGTGGATTAGTGTGGTTAGATAGGTACCTAATACAGTGAAAAATATATAATTGGCATTTTGCCGAGCAGCAACAAACTGAAGATCCTGTTGTTCAGTCTGAACTATATCAGCCTTCTCTCCAAAATAAGGAAATACTGAATATGCACAGCTCATTCAGAATCTGAAAGACAAAAGAAAATAGGTTGAAATTTCACTTCATCAACAGGGAGTTGCCACTTGTCATCTCCATCTACCTATTGGATCCTCACTATCTTTTTTCAAAGATGCAGCCATATTTTAGGACCTCTTTGTGAAATTAAACTGGTCTTCCCTGATGCATATCTTGGTCCTGCTCCAATCATGCTTTTCCCTGGGCTATGTGTTGGATGTATCATAAAAAAGCACATTCAGTTCTGACACATTCTTTCATCTTATCAACACCATCTTCCTTGTTTGAGGACTTTCCTAGGTTGATTCATTACTCTGTGACTGACCAACACAGATGACTATGTCCCAAACAGGACCACAAGGAAGTGGACATTCATTTCAGTGCTCCTTCATTAATAGCAAATTAGCCAATTTGAGAGGTGGTTCATCTTGCTGTTTCATGGCTTAGCTTGTGTTTCACTCAAGTTGAGCAGCATACTTGAATTATCAGTATAAATCCTGATTGTTTGACTGGCAATACATGATACATATCTCAGCATTTTTTGAGTTATCAATTTCTCAACTAAATTATTTTCCTTACACACCCTTTAATAGCTCTCATCTTAAAAAGTTACTGAATCAACTGTTTGTGCTGTTATAATCCTTCACTAGTGCAAAATAACCTTTCATTCCCATGTCCATAGATTCTATTGAACCACTCTTGACTGTCAGTGATAAAACTTTTGACCTGGAAGCTGACTTACACTTGGATGCATTGCCAGCTGAGGTCCTCTGCCTCTCTATTGTGTGGGAGCCATTCTGGCAGTTCCAAACGATTTTCCTGTAATGTTACATTTCATCTGTTGGAAGGTCAATCTTTGGCTGCCTGAAATTGTCTTTGTACTGTCTGCCAATGCTTTGTTCTGCTCCTTTTGAGCTTTTCCCTTGGAGGTTTTAGTGCATTTAACATTCAAATATGCCCATGAATCATCATCACATAATTTGGCATGTCAAAAACATTAATTATACAAGCAAAGTGATTTTTCCAATGCTAAACCTCTTGAGTGGTGTTGAGCCAGAGTAGGAAATATTAATTTTTTCATTGTTTTTAAAGTTCGACCAAAGTTTACAGGATTTCTCAGGTCATGAAACAATGGAATAGATAGCAAATTACGTATTGTATGCTACTTTCAAATACATACATTGACAGCAAGGCAGTGACCAGCCAGACTTTTTCCTCGACCCTATGTTTGACCTCAACCCCTGGCAGGGATTAACCCCGGCATTGACAACTAGGAAATATTCAATTGATAAAACTTAGCCAAAGTTTATGTTAGCATGATCCTAGCCAACACTTCTACCCAGTATTTTTTCTTCTGGGGTAGTGATTCTTTCCCTTCTAATTAAAATATATACTTTTCTGCCTTCAGCACTACACCAGAAGCTCTATTTCTGTTTGTTTTCTTTGGCTTTATAACCTGCCGTTTAATTTTAATTTACAGCCAACACAAGCAAACAGGTAGCAATTCTTGGACTATGCTATGTAACTACTGCTGAAATAATTTCTGTGGGATTTTCCCTCTTGAACATAACATGAGATGTACTTATATAAAGTTTAAAATGTAACAACACGGATTACTACATATCAGTCAAGTTGTCTATCCTTTTGCATTCCACTTTTTAGCATGCCGCTGTGTGTATCTATCTTATCTTTTCCTTTTTTGAGTGTGTGCTTCGTAGGATTGTTTTGCTAAATATATAAAAGCATTTGAAAAGGTCAAACATTATTCATTCCCAAGGAGCAGGAAGACAGTGTTGGAAAATCAGTCTGTCACCCCTGTCGTAGGTTCCATTCGTACCAGAAGATGGCAATATTGTTGCATGTTTAAAAATGTGACGCAAAAGTCCAACAGAAAGAATTCTACATTGGCAGTATGCAGTATACTACAAGTTTTTAAAAAACTATTGAAAGTTTGATTTCTACCTCCAAACATTGGAAGCCAAACTTTACATGAGTTATTTAATGACAGGAATTTTGTTGGGTGTGGTCCCGATCAGCTGCTGTAACTTTGGCGGAAGCTCAGTTTATTGGGGGTCGCCGCTGAAATTATGGCAGCCAATTGGGAGAAGTTCCAAGGAAAATTCCGGCGTAATGTGCTACCATTATATTTCCTTATTGCAATTGAACCAAAATTAAGTCCAGAGGCAACCAATCTTCCAGTTTAATTAAAATATAATGTACCATTTTCTTATATCATTCTGTACCGATTACATAACAGTTTCATTCTTGAACACCATTTTCAACTTTTGACCATCGAGGTTTTGTTAAAGATACTTCTAACATGTAAAACCTCTGCACATGTTTGAAGAAAAATAATAATGGAAAAATTCTATAAAAATGTTTTTAAAAATTAAAAATTATTTGAAGTTACCTCTTTGCATCCCATTTTATCATGGGCCAGTGCTGCAGTCAATGCAGTCTGTGTTTAGTCTGTAGTCACTGGACTGATATATAGAGAGAGTTATTTCGCTGCAGTTTGTGTGTGCAGGTAAAGTTTAACTGCATAAGACTTCTTCTGCTAATGATAATAGTTATAACATAATCCGAATGTTTTATTGATATGCCATCCAAACTTTCTTTGGGAGGTCTTGTTCACACTGCATCGCAGAGTATGTGTGGATTTTAAGGGATAGATGGAAGCCAAACTTTAGGATGAATCATAAAGCAGGCTGGAAAGGAGAAGGATGGGGCGAAGGAAATGCAATAACTTTTTAAATTACTGATAAAGTTAGGTGCAAGGCCAAGGCCCACAGTTTGAAAAGAGTAGTCGTGAAGAGGAAATAAATAGTGCTAGAGGACACCAAGTTTGGGGTTTGAAATGCTTTAGATTGTGAGAGAGAAGAAAGACTTCGGGAGATAAAAAGTTCCACAGTTTTGAGGCATTAGGCAAGAGTGAGTACAAGACAGGCAATCGTGTAGTGCAGATGGGAGGAAGGATATCCTGGATAGCATACTATTTTCTACTTTGAAAGAACAAGACAGGAAAGTTCAGAGGAGCAATGATTATAGTAATGTATAAAATCAAGATAGATATGAAGGGCTGCAATGGGGAAAAATTGGAGGCTAGAAATGAAAGATTGCAGACCAGATCCCCTCCACAAGTATGAGAAGTGTTCCAGAAGCCACACCCCAAAGTATTTGGTATGGAGTTTTGTCAAAGGCTAGCTTTGTGCATGCTGCCGGTGATGCGGCCACTAGGCGCGCCCAAGCAGGGAGGCCCAACACTGGCCCACAATTAGACCCCAGGCCTCATCTAAACAACCTGGGGGAGCTGCCAGTGCCTGTCAAACCTCCACAGAAAGTATTGCTCATTTTTACCAGATGAATTTCAGGTCGCCTGTCTTGCTAGCAGCAGCCCTCAGGTAGGTCCCAGGAGGGATAGGTGGAATGGTAATGTGGGACGATCACGAGATCTGTGCAGTTGAGGAGGGAGGAAGCACTGCTGTTCCTCCTGGCTGCACAGGAAGAATTTTTTAAAGTTATTTTTGGTGACAGTCATTTCTCAGGATGCAACAACCACAGGTAAATTTGAAGCAGGAGCTGAGCCTGTATTGGAATCCAATTTCAAAGGGGGCCTAAAAAAGACATTATTCTCATTTATATATGTAAGGGGACTAATACCCTGTTTTAAGTGGCCACCAGAAACATTTGAGGTTCAGGACATTGCTCTCCAAAGTTGGATCTCACTGCACCCATTTTCTGCATGTACAATGGGTGTAACAAGCTCCAATTTCTACCCCTTTATCATTGTGTCTAATTTAGATTTTGTGGAAAATAATAACCCTGTTCTTAACTTTTAATTTGGGGTTACAGGGATCAAAGTGGGCGGCAAATTGTGCAACCCCTTAGAGTGTGAGAGAATTTAATCCTGACCCTCATTTACATGATCTAACATTGAGCTGCCACTGGCACCAGGCAGGAATCAAAACCTGTGGGGGACAGGCTACTGCCAGGGACCCACGGAAACAGTCCTCGGCAAGGTAAATATAGAAAGGGAAGAAGCAGAGGAGGCGCGAGGTAATTAAAAAAAAATTAAAACACGGTGTTCAGGCTTCTGGCTGCTGCCAGTTTTCAATGGTAGGTTTGAGATTATATGCGCCGTAGTTGAGCCCACAGTAAAGGGTGCACCTTTGCCATTTAATTTAGGACCTGCTCCTCTTGGGCAGATGGACGCCACATGCCCGGTATTCAGGCAAGTTAAAATGGTGGGGAAGGAACACATCTGAGAGGATGTGGAATGCCAAACAAATCCCCCCACAATCTTAACCCCTGCCCACACGATTTCTGCCAAGAACTATAAAGGCATTGTAAAGGAGTCATTGGAAGCAATTGTATAAATCAGTACAGATTTGAATCTATAACAAAGATTTCATGTTCAAATATCGGGGATCAATGAGATGTTGAGGTACATTAATGGATTGCAATCAGCAAAGGGGCCATGGTGGTGTAGTGGTAATGTCACTAGGCTAGTACTGCAAAGCCCTCCCTTCATACCTTGGTGACATGGGTTCAAATCCCACTATGGCAATAACTGATTAAAAATTTGGAATTGAAAGCTGGTCTTAGTAATGGTGCTGTAAAGCTATCATTGACTGTCATAACAACCCATCTGGTTCCCTAATGTCTTTAGGGAAGGAAATCTGTTGTCTTTAGCTGGTCTTGTTTATATGTGACTCCAGACTGACAGCATTGTGGTTCGCTCTTAACTGCCTTCTGAAATGGCTTTATAAGCCATTCAGTTGTCAAGAGCAATTAGAGATGGGCACCCAAATCCCATGAAAGAATATGAAAAAAAAATCATCCAAATTTACCTCTGTTGTTACAGAGCACAGCCTTCATCTGTTCCAAGTGCTTTTTAAAACTGGAAAGAAGGGGGGAACAAAAATTCTATCAAATTAGACAACTTATTTCTTTAAAATATATATATATGTACAATTTATAATACTGACCCAAGCTAGCATTCTTTACCAGTTTTCTCATATATGTATAATAAAAGATTCCAATGGTCCCTGTTCATGAAAATCAATCATGGATTGATACTGCATTACCAGTCCAACAGCAAAACATTAAGCCTCCTTAAAACTCTCTGCCTCTCCACCTCACGGTTCTCCTTTTAAGACCTTTCTTAAAACTCAGCTTTTTAACCGCATTTTGGTTACCTCCTCCTAATTTCTTCTTTGGCTTGCCATCCTTTTTCTGTATGCCACTGTGAAGTGCCTTGGGATAATTGCTACATTAAAGGCACAATATAAATGCCAGTTGTCATTTAGCTGTAGCAGGACTCCAATGGTTTGTTTTCACATCACACTCTTCAGCCTTTGAGCACATCTACAGGCCCCTGGTGGCAAAAGAAATCAGGCTGCAGCACCACCTATTAACCCCATCCACCCCCCACCACACCCACACCACCCACTTTGAAAAGAACTTGGCTAATAGGTAGCCTTTGTGTCCAACATTTGAAGGAAAGAAATCTTGGGAAGTATGTTGGAGGAGATATTTCTCTGATTTAAGCCCACCAGGCATGATGTCATGTGTACCCTAAGCATGTTTTGCAGCAAAAAGATCAATGAGGTGAAAAGTCTATGTCATATGCTAAATTCCAAACAGAGTAACACTTGGGTTTTATGTTATCTTTTTAGGAAGGTGGAGTTGCCTGCCAATTCATAACTGCAAATGAAGCTGGGTTGACCACCATTTAAGCCAAACTTCTCTTTGGCCTCCTTATCTCGAGAGACAATGGATAAGTGCCTGGAGGTGGTCAGTGGTGTGTGGAGCAGTGCCTGGAGTGGCTATAAAGGCCAATTCTAGAGTGACAGGCTCTTCCACAGGTGCTACAGATAAGATTGATTGTTGGGGCTGTTACACAGTTGGCTCTCCCCTTGCGCCTCTGTCTTTTTTCCTGCCAACTACTAAGTCTCTTCGACTCGCCACACTTTAGCCCAGTCTTTATGGCTGCCTGCCAGCTCTGGCGACCGCTGGCAACTGACTCCCACAACTTGTGATCAATGTCACAGGATTTCATGTCGCATTTGCAGACGTCTTTAAAGCGCAGACATGGACGGCCGGTGGGTCTGATACCAGTGGCGAGCTCGCTGTACAATGTGTCTTTGGGGATCCTGCCATCTTCCATGCGGCTCACATGGCCAAGGCATCTCAAGCACCGCTGACTCAGTAGTGTGTATAAGCTGGGGATGTTGGCCGCCTCGAGGACTTCTGTGTTGGAGATACGGTCCTGCCACCTGATGCCAAGTATTCTCCGGAGGCAGCGAAGATGGAATGAATTGAGACGTCGCTCTTGGCTGACATACGTTGTCCAGGCCTCGCTGCCATAGAGCAAGGTACTGAGGACACAGGCCTGATACACTCGAACTTTTGTGTTCCGTGTCAGTGCGCCATTTTCCCACACTCTCTTGGCCAGTCTGGACATAGCAGTGGAAGCCTTTCCCATGCGCTTGTTGATTTCTGCATCGAGAGACAGGTTACTGGTGATAGTTGAGCCTAGGTAGGTGAACTCTTGAACCACTTCCAGAGCGTGGTCGCCAATATTGATGGATGGAGCATTTCTGACGTCCTTCCCCATGATGTTCGTTTTCTTGAGGCTGATGGTTAGGCCAAATTCATTGCAGGCAGCCGCAAACCTGTCGATGAGACTCTGCAGGCACTCTACAGTGTGAGATGTTAAAGCAGCATCGTCAGCAAAGAGGAGTTCCCTGATGAGGACTTTCCATACTTTGGACTTAGCTCTTACACGGGCAAGGTTGAACAACCTGCCCCCAATCTTGTGTGGAGGAAAATTCCTTCTTCAGAGGACTTGAACGCATGTGAAAGCAGCAGGGAGAAGAAAATCCCAAAAAGTGTGGGTGTGAGAACACAGCCCTGTTTCACGCCACTCAGGATAGGAAAGGGCTCTGATGAGGAGCCACCATGTTGAATTGTGCCTTTCATATTGTCATGGAATGAGGTGATGATACTTAGTAGCTTTGGTGGGCATCCAATCTTTTCTAGTAGTCTGAAGAGACTACTTTGACAAGGTCAAAGGCTTTGGTGAGATCAATGAAAGCAATGTAGAGGGGCATCTGTTGTTCACGGCATTTCTCCTGTATCTGATGAAGGGAGAACAGCATGTCAACGGTCGATCTCTCTGCACGAAAGCCACACTGTGCCTCAGGGTAGGCATGCTCGGCCAGCTTCTGGAGCCTGTTTAGAGTGACTCGAGCAAAGACTTTCCCCACTATGCTGAGCAGGGAGATTCCACGGTAGTTGTTGCAGTCACCGCGGTCACCTTTGTTTTTATAGAGGGTGATGATATTGGCATTGCGCATGTCCTGGGGTACTGCTCCCTCGTCCCAGCACAGGCATAGCAGTTCATGTAGTGCTGAGAGTATAGCAGGCTTGGCACTCTTGATTATTTCAGGGGTAATGCTGTCCAACTATAGCCACAGAATTACTGTAGTGGATACTTGTCGATGAATGCTTACTGGTGTGTGCACAATTCAGATGCAGTTATTAACCCATTTATTTTAAGCAAGTTAGTCGTCCCTGATAAAATAATCATACAAGTGTGTTAAGCATTTGTTGTCAGTATTCATTGCCAACAATAATTTTTCAGCTTACACCTTGCTGGAAACTTTGTGGCAGATCAGTAAGAATGAGTGTAAACCTCCTGTCCCTCTCCTATATATTGCCCTATTAAAATAGTCGACTTTGTGAAGGTCTTATGTAAATAGTTATCAAAAATGATCAAAAAGTGTAAGTTAGACATTTTAACATCACTGCTGTTGGTAATAGCAGATTCTAGTTGCTGAAATGACTGGGATGAATAATTCTTTAAGAACATATTTTTGGTTGGAAAATTAAACTGTTCGGAGAGGATTAGGCTGACTTCACTCTACCACACAGTGAAAAGGAGTGCTCCTGACAATGGGAAATTCACTCTGTCAAAACAACTAATTAATACTCTTTGTAACCATTGGGCTGAAAAGAATTATTTTTTTGACAAAAAATGAAATTATTTTATTCAGAAATGGGCTCCATTCCACTCTCCTTTCATGGGAATTTCAATGTTTTTTTTAACATGCTGTTGAGCAAAGTGCAGATTGAAAATGTTGCTAGAATGAGCATTCCAGTCTTATTAACACATGACACTCACACTATTATATATATTCATTGTTGGTGGTATGCCAAGAGTGTAGTTACAGTTACAGTTTAACACTGTTGACAGTCCTACTTAGCTGTTTAGCAATGCTGCTCACTGGTAATTTAAACTGCTGATCAGCACTCTTTTTTTAATTTGTTCTTGGGATGTGTGCATCACTGGCAAGTCCAGCAGTTATGATCCATCGCTAATTGCCCTTGAGAAGGTGGTGATGAGCCACCTTTTTGAACCGCTGCAGTCCATGTCGTGTCAATACCCAGAGTGCTGTAAGAAGGCAGTTCTAGGATTTTGACCCAGCGACAGTGAAGGAACGGCAATATAGTAAAAGTCAGGACGGTGTGTGACTTGGAGGGGAATCTGCAGGTGGTGGTGTTCCTATGTGTCTGCTGCTCTTGTTCATCTTTGTGGTAGAGGTTGCAGGTTTGAAAGGTGCTGTTGAAGGAGCCTTGGCAAGTCGCTACAGTGCATCTTGTTGATGGTACACACTGCACTAAGTGCTGGCTTTTTATTTGACAGCTGCCTGATAGTGCATTGTGGCATTATTTCCCTGTATTGCCAGCTTCTCAGTTGGATTTCAAGCACAAACAGTACATCCAATAGTAAAAGTGTTGATTTAGTGTAAATGGGCTTTGGTAAACTAAATTAGAGAGATTTCAAGCATTTGTGAGATTTTCCGCTTTGGTGCTTCTGACATGCCTCAAGAAATCGTGTAAAACCAAGCCCATAATTGTACATCCATTAAATTTGGTGGTGGAAAGTCAAAGGCTGGGTGTACAATTTCCTGATACACACTGCTGGCCTGCATCAAGAGCACTGCAGCAGAATAATCTCCTGATCTCCACTTGATAGTTACAAGCCTTATTAATGCAAATGGGTTCACTTAATAAATTGCTTTCCAGTACTTTTTTAGATGGTGAGTTAGAAATGTTTTTATCAGTTAAATGATTTCAAAGCTTAAAATTATTAAGGATGGTGTTATAACCAGGTGAGGAAGGGATCTCAGGCTCTTGCTCACTGGTTCATTTGTAATTATATTCGAGGAACAATCAGACAGGTTTTCTTGGGTTTAAACAAGGAAGATGTAAGTTTATTAATCTTATCACTCTAAACCCGTTAAAATTACTAAAAACACACGACGCATCCACGCTCACATACATACGAAAGGCACACACGCACAAATAGATACAGAGGGGAAGAAAGAATTGGGAGGTTGAAATAAAGTTTGCAATAAATGGAATTCAAATATCAGATTGTAATTTCCTTAATTGAAGTTAAAGTCTTGTAGTCCTCACTGGGGTCACATGCACAATTTCAGGCTTGCTTCTCTGGTCCCAGAAGGCCGAAGAGAGGTTTTATCTATCTTGGTGGTCACCTGTAAAGTTCAGTAGTCTCGAGGCTTAGAAGCTGCCACCATGGTTTCCCTGGGACTTTGCTGGAGAGAGAGGGAGAGAGAGAGAGAGAGAGAGATGCTTTCTCTTGGAGTTCAGTTCCAGTCTTTTTTTCACTTTCTGAGACACAATTAAAAAACCTCAGTGTTACACCAGCAGATAGATCATGTGAACATCTCCTTGTTTGAAACAGCCATTCCTGGAGGCTTGTTTGAACTTCAGAGTCCTTCAGACATACTTGGTGGTGGGTGTTGGCTCTTTCAAAGTCAAAGGGTGTCGACATCTTTTGATCACCACTATTGACAAAACCAATCTTGCTAATTGAATCAGGGAGCAGCCCCATTGTTCCAGCTAGACTGGGTGATTTGCTTCTGTATCTCATCCAGCCTTTGTCTTCTCAAATGCAAATGTGAATGGCCATTTTTAGCTGTTCAGTTCTGCATTTTTAAAAGAAGTTATTTGTAGTGTCCAGTAAAAAGTTCTCAAGCAGAGTTTCATATGATGAAATTAATATTTTTCCATTTGGCATATGTGATTTCTGTCACAATAGTGATTTGTTTTAATATATGGTGTCCTCAATCACAGCTTCTGCTAATAATCATGTTAATGTGATCTTACCATAGTTATTAGGGTGAACACCGAGCACAGGCAAAGAGCTGAGCCGGGGCAAAGGTGAAGTATGAAAAATTGAAGAGAGATTTAACCACAATACCTCAGCATCACAGGGTCCTACAAACAACGCAGGACTCCAATTTGTATAGTAAAGCAGCTTTATGTCTGTTTCAGGCAGGCGTGCTGCTCACCATTTATAGGCCCAACTGCATATGGCATCAGGCAGGCTTTGGGCAGCAGTAGGGTGACCAAGGTGCCCTCCTGATTTTCAACTCCTGTCTGCCCATTTTCTTAGGTACAAAACGGCTGATCCTGTGTTAAATTTTTCCCTCCAGTGTCTAAGTTGTATGAGGCAATGGAGACCAAGAAGCACAAGAACTCAAAGTGCTAGAAATGTCTTCAAGACTGGGCTCTAACAAAGAAATTTCAGTTAAAGCTAATGTTTCAATTGAGTATGTAAAAGCCTGTGCAAAGAGTCTTGTAGGCCAAGAGACTGTTTATATCCTGTCATCCAAGATCTTTGATCCATGCTCATATTTTTGGCATCTTAGTGTGAAATTTGCAGCAATGTGTCTCAATGCTTGCAGTTTGCTGCTATATAGGGATTTACCAACACCAGAATAGCCTGAGTAGTGTAATAATGTTTACTTATGACAAGATTTTCAGCCAATATTGTCAATAAGTTCTGAGGAAAGAACTTCCTTGCAGAGCACAGCTCAATGAGTTTGCTTACATTTTGGCTTACAAGGTTGTTGGCATGGCAGTCAAGTGAAAGAGTCTTCTCAACTGTATAGAAATCTAGGAGTTTCCTTTGAAGGTCATGGCTATTTTATTATTTTGTTCTGAGATCAGAGTTTGTAACTACTGACCATCATCATGTCTGCTGCTATTTATTATTCAATGGTTCATTTTATTCACTCATGATTTTTTTTTAGGGTTTTACTCTACTTTTCTCCCTCTTTCCTAATGTAATATTCAAAACCTTCTGACAGTGTCTGAGATAGGGAATTCTAAAATGCCGCACTACCTTTATCTTCACTCATCAACCTTTTTAAAGTCTTTCCCAGCTTTGATACATAGAAGAGGAGTGCTATCTATCTATCTATCTATCTATCTATCTATCTATCTATCTATCTATCTATCTATCTATCTATCTATCTATCTATCAGTCTGTCTACAACAAAAACTACATTTATATAGTAACTATAATTAAGAAAAAACTTCCCAAGTTTTTTTAAATCCTTTCATAGGATGTGGACAAGGCCAGCATTTGCTGTCCATCTGTAATTGCCCTTGACAACTGAGTTACTTATTCAGCCATTTCAGAGGGCAGTTAAGAGTCAACCACAGTGCTGTGGGTCTGGAGTCACAAGTAGGTCAGTCCAGGTAAGGACAGCAGATTTCCTTCCCGAAAGGACAGGAACCAGATGTTTTTTTTTGGGTGACAATTGATGATAGCTTCATGGTACCATTACTGAGACTAGCTTTGAATTTACTTATTTATTATTTGAATTTAAATTCCACCAGCTGCCAAGGTATTAGCTCAGGTCTCTGGATTATTAGCTCAGTGACATTACGACCACACCACTGTCTCCCCACTTGAGTATTACCAAAGTTTGATACCGAGGTACATCTATCTATATGTGTCCTTTCAGTAAATTGCATACAACAGATATAGAACATTACCTTTGTTGAAATAAAAAGAGGAAATTCTGGGAATATACAAAAGGTCCATCAGCATCTGGTAAGCATCTCAGGTACAGACCAGAAACATTCAAGTGTTTCCTTTCTCTCTTCAGGTGCTGATAAATGTGCAGTGTATTTCCAGCATTGTTTTTTAAATTCAGACTTCCAACATTTGTGTTTTTTGTGCTTTGCTGGTACTTTCTATCTTTTCACCTGTTAATGCAGATATAAACAGCCAATAAGAATAACTGGCTCGCATGTTTTTGGCTGCAGGCAGAATAGAGGCTTAGACGCCTGTGAAGATTCCTCCTCTATTTCAAATATTGTATTTAGTTCCTTAACATCCACCTGAGCAGTTCCTCTGTTAAATCTCTCATCCAAAAGATATAACCTCTGGCAATGCAGCACTCCTTCAATACTCAAATATCAGCTTAAATTATGTACTCAAGTCTTAAAGTGAGGCTTGAACTTATAACCTTCAAATTTGAAGTCAACAGTACCACCAACTGAGCCCACTGACACTCATGGATAAGGTGAGATAACAATCTGCGTGTGTATATGTGAGACGTGTAACACTTGACAAGTGGAAATCTATATGGACATATGATGTCCACTCTTCATTCAATAATTGTAATATCAAGAAGACTTACAATATCAATTAAATTGGGAGCTTAACCATCACTGCAGGATCTCAAAAAAATGTTTATAAATAATTCTAACAAACTTCAGTATCTGTTTTCTATCCTGACATTTTTTTCTCAATATTTCAGTTTAAAACTTAGCATTAATTACCTCATCTGGAAACTGTCTGGGAGGGGGTTACTGAACTTGACAATGTGAGGGAGTAAAATGCTGTATAGAATTGAAATAACTAGGTTGCCCAAATCACCCTTGGTTAATGCTGATGCTCAGTCTACTCCCACAGACTTTAGTGTCATTAGCTCCTGCTATCCAGTTGGACTATGATTAGGGCAAATGATTTGATATGGTGTTGACATCCCATAACAAATCTTACAAACTTCGACATAAACCTACAAGGGTTTTCTACTCCTGCACTGGCCAGTCCCCGATTCTCGCTCCATTCATTTGCAAGTCTATGAAGAAAGATTGGGAAAGTATGTCAAATTAGCACCTTCAAAGAGATGGCACAGACACAATGGGCCAAATGGTTCCCTTTTATGCTATAAGATTCTATGATAAAAGTGAAATTGATGGAAATTATGAGCTGGCCAGCCTAGAAGCATCAGACAGAATTTTATTGGCATGGTAGGGGCCCCAACAACAGCCCGAAAGCCAGAGGCAACACCGGCTTGGCAGTTTATGGGATCCCTGGCCATATTTTTCAGCCATCTGGCAACTAATTAGTGGCTGTCGGGCCTCCTGTCCCTTTAAACGTCAGGCAACCGCCCTCAGGAACCGCTGGCCAATTGGGGGACTGGCAGCTCAGCATTCTCAGCAGCACTGCTGGGAGCAGCGGCCACTGCTAGGACTGTGCTTGAAAGAGAGGTCGCCATGGAAGCAGGCCGCCCTCCCAACCAGATAAGTGGGGTCTTGGGGCGTTGGGACCAGTTAGGCAAGTTCCAGTGAGGTGGGGTGGAATTGCTCCAGGGGCAGCCATTGCTGCTGGGGTGGGGGCCCTCCATGGGTCACAGAGCGCCCGTATAGGAGGGCACCTCCAAGACCACAGGGAGGCTGCCCGGGCTTACCAGGCAGTCTCCCCACACAACAGAGGGCTTGCCTACCGGTGGTAAAATGTCAGTGACAGCAGGAAGAGGCCCTTACTTGGCCAATTAAATGGCTCAGTTGGCCTCTGGGTGAGATGGCCATCCTCTACCTTCCCTGCCGCTGGTAAAATGGCATAATGGCGGGAAGACAACAGGCACTCCACTGCCCCCCCACCCCACCCACCTTCCCTTACCATTTTACAGCCACTTCCCTCCACACCACCCCCCGTGCCACCAGCCCCCACACCACCCCCCCCCCCCCCCCCCACCCCCAGCCCATCATGAGTACCACAATTACGCTTGAAATTCCAGTGAAAATTCTAGTCTGGGAACAGTTCTGAGTAATTATGAATCACCATACTGCCCACAGGGAAAAAAATAATTTAACAGTCATTTAAAATCTTTCTAATTCTTGTTGGTTTTCCGATTGTGTTTTCCAATCCAACGCACAAATGACTTGTTTAATGTTACCTTTCACCCTATCAAGTTTCAGACCTGTTCAGACCATTGGGGGCTGTGGCTTCAGCCATCTCAGTTCTGGATCACCCTCCTTTAAGAGGCTCCTTAAAACCTACCTCTTTGATCAAGCTTTTGGTCATCCCTCCTAATGGCTCCTTCATTGGCTCTGCAAAACTTTGTCGGATTAGGCTTGTGCAAAGCAACTTGGAATGTCTCACCACTTTAAAGACATTATGTATACGTAAGCGTGTTGGAACATCCTGAGGTCGTGAAAGGCGCTATATAAATGCGAGTCTTTATTTCTTTGTCTGTGCAATGCTATGATTTGGGAATCAATTGGGTAATCTAATTTATGGGGATCTCAATAAAGTCAGTAAAGAAAAGCAAGACCACGCGATGGCGCTACAGGGAAGTGAATTTCTCACATTCTCGATATTCCCCTCATTTTGAAAGGTCAATCGGTTTTGATTCCAAATCACAAGACTCAACGAACGGTTCGCTCGCAGCGTCCGTATTAAGAGGGGGTATACTTTTTACTTATTTTTTTTTATAAAGTTGGAGAGATTTGTGAATATTTTCTTAAAAATTTTGTCTCAGCTGTAAATCATTTTAGAATTTTAATGTCCATATATACAGATTACATGTCTGGTCATAAGATACACAGTTGCATGGATATAAATGTAAATATAGATTCGAATGTGACTTCAACTTAGAACAAATGATGAATAGTTCAGGTGTGAATTTAACGATCTATTTACACCAGCAAAACTTTTCATGTTAAAAGTAATCAATGCTTAAAAAAGACGAAACTGCTGCAAAATTGCGACGGAATGTCTACGTGTAATCAGCACTGTCAAGAAATAAGAAAAGAAATATTGGACAGAAGTTGGAGAAATAGTGCGGAGAACTCATATCGAAACGGAACTGGGCGTAATGCGTACAATAACTTGAACTTTAATACAGCGACATCCACATCATTTGGAAAAATATACTTCTTAAATGGCACAACTGTTTAAAATAAAACATATAAAATATACCTACGCGTACGTGAAGGTCTTATTACTAGTTATAATTCTGTGATGTCCTCCTTAATAATGTGACAATAGACCTCAGAGGTATCTTAGTGTTACAGCACTGACGGCTAATCACACAAAAAAACGCCTTATTGGAATGTGACTGTCAATGGTATATTGTATATATTTTGCATGCATAGAATTTTTCAGCAGCAGTTGAAATAGTCTGGATCAGAATTTTATCGACGTCTTTGTTTTATATTTGAAATAGTTATTTTTAAACTTACTTTTATCCAAATTTAAAATAAAAAAAATATCCGAACTTTCTGCTGAGTAACGATTGTTATTTATTTTTTTTGGTTCAAGAATTGCATTTGGGGTCGCTGTTTATTTGCACGACAATTAGAGAGTTAAATAACACTGATAATCCGAGAGGAACAGGCTTTCAAATAAATTACACCCCAGGTCTGAAATGTCAAGTTTGAAACGTTGCAGTTTCAGTTGTTCAGGACCTCGGGAGTAATGTGGCCTGCGGTGGGTCCACACAATTCAACCTCTCCTGCTATAAACTAGACTGCACTTTCCAGGCCTAAACTGCATGCCATATTGTTTTTTTATTTTACTGAATTATACAATATCATGTAGACTTCATACACAGAATAAAAGAACATTTCATTTCGGTCATCTACTAAAGGTACAAACCAACTCGCCTATAAACCCACATGAATTACATTTGTATACAGTGCATAAGATTACGATAAAAAGTCAGGTGTCACAATACTGTTTTTAAATCTTTCCCAATGCCAAGAAACGCTACAATATGCATTTTTCAATGCATTTTCAAATGAAAAAGGTTAGGATGCCCTTTTTTAAAAAATTAAAATGCATGGATTTACATTAAAAGACAAAAAAACTATAGGCATGGCAAATATTGCCAACAAACTGCACCATTGACTTATTTTACAATACTGATAAGTTTTGGAGGCTATGCGGTGTTCTTTATGATGGGTAGCTAAAAATTAGAATAAATAGGAACTATTAGATTGAGCTTCGCTGAAAGTGCCTTCACAAATGGTATTTTTTCTCTCTAGTAATAATCCTGGATCCACTTATTGCTTTAAATAAGGATCCAAATAAAGTTTCTATGGACGGGAACGCTGCTGATAGAAACTACCGCAGTGCAAGGCGGGGGAGCATATTCCACTGGTTTCTCTATATAGTATCACATTACACAAGGTTTGATATCTTGGTAAGTCACTTGCTGATGATAGTAAGATCCATTAGTTGATGGATGCATTGAAGGGGACGTCATGGCGTTGAAAGAGAAGACGAATTCTTTCCTATCGCACATGCTGGGAGATTGCGAGTGATATCGAGGAATTCCTGTTAAAAGAAAATGGGAAGAAGAAAACACACCGAGATGAAGAAATGCCATTTAGGTGAAGCTTCCGTTAGGAAAATGTATTCGTCATTAAAAGGTCGGCCTAGTAATACACTGCTTTCAAAGAAAAAGCTGGGATGTGGAGAATAAAATTAAAATTAAGTTTCACAATGGACTTGATCAGATATCACGGGCGCCCATTCTAATACTAAGACATTTATCTTTTCATTGGTCATTTGTTATTAAAAATAATACATTACACTTAAAGGTTTGATTGTAAGGTGTCCATTGGAGATCAATAATCACTGCTACACCTCACCACCAAATAATGTATTCACCTATGGATTTTTAAAAATCTATGTTAATAAGTCTAATTCCATCAAACAGCTGTCATTATTATACTATTCATTCACTAATATTTAACATTTAATATTTGCATTAAACACATGTCTGTAGCCATTTGGCTGTCAAAACTGCTTCCCCATTTTCCCATCAAGTCGCCTCACGTTTTATATTCAAGAACATTTTGCAGCAGAGCAAAGATGCCTCCCTGAGAGTTTCACTGATTACTGAAGGAAACCTGCCACCCAGTCAGTTGAACTTCTTCGGCTTGTTGTACTTTATTTCCAAGCCAAATATTAGAGATGCACTGAATGGTTACCATGATTTATGCAAGTTTTATGACATGCATATTTAAATACGGTGTTCACATACACCAAAGTTACTTAATTTCATGCTTAAGTTAACTTCCTTCACATTCTCTAATATCTTGAAATTTGTCACGCTCAAAAACTTAACGGCCGCATAAATGAATTATTTCCGTTGTATTTCAGTTTTGCTTCTCCATGTACTTTCTCATTACAATGCAATTATGCCAGTTGAACTTAATCTGGTCCTGTAGATCATGTTGTATACAATTATACTGCTCGCCATTGTTAGATGCGCAATTTTTAAAAAAAATATTACTTTCGCGAGAAAAAACAACTTGGGCATTTAATTTTTTCTATGAATTAGTTGCTGCTTTGATTCACAGAACAGGCTCTGTTGCTAAAGTTGCTTTCCAGCTCAAATCAGAATCTATCCGTGCTTCATCTGAAATTGTGCAGTTGTCAGTTCACAAGTGTTAACTTGTCAAGACTAACAGAGGAATCACTGGATGAAATCGTTTTTGGTTGGACTTTTAAAGCTTCCCTAATCTTTACCCTTTTATGAGAACAAGTACTTGAGACTTTTAATGTGGTATATTTGCTTCCCTGTCGATTTACACATTGCAGACTCACAGAAATGATAACATAATTTTATGTCTTTCTCGGGATGATCAGGAATAGAAATTCGTGTTACTGGAGAGCTACTAATTCCCCCACCGCCGCCCACCCCCACACTGTGCAGATTCACACAGTTAATCGTGCTTCTGGCGGAGTTTGTCTGGAGCTGAACTGCACGCTATGAATCCCCAGTAGACGGTTTCTGCGGCAGGGAGTCGGCTCTTTGCATTCTGATGTTGTTATTGCCGTCGAGTTGGCACCATAGTAAACACTGTCCCTGCGGGGATGGCATGGAGATGTTTTCTTTGACCAAGTTTTGGAATTTGTTGTAAAAACAAAGGACGGTTTATTCTTTCGGGTTGTTATTTATTCCAGCCAGTAACCAATTACGTGTGCAGAGAGGAAGCAAAAACGATTTACTTCCTTAACTTAATGACACTTTTGAAACTCTTTTCCAAGACAACAGTTCTAAATCCAGCCCCTATCACTTTCCTAATTAATCTTACTGGTGCGTAGCGTCCTAATAATTTGTATGCTGTCTGTGGGAAAAACACTTTTGCTGTGTTTTACAGAGCTTTTTTTTATATCAATGTAACCAAATCACATTAGGTTTCCATCGCCACAATGTTTACTCAGCCAGACTGCGAAATCTTTTGAGTTTTAAAATTGCTTTCTACAAAGGCAAAAAAAGCTTTTTGGAACTACTGCATTAGATGAGAAGCTGAGTTAGACTAATAATTAAGTTGAAATCTTACTTAACCCCTTGCTTTCATCAAATCGCTTGAGCACTAAGAAGTGCTTTTTTTTAAATCCTTGTTATTGTTGCTTAAGGTCTTCCTGTAGCCCCGCTGTGAGCTCAAATTACAGTTCACCGACACAAATACAGCAATAATTCGGGAAAAAATTGCTTCTGAAATTAAGCGTTCTATATTTGGGTTGACTGGTCCCAACCAGCATGTAGCGCAGTCTGTTCTATATCACAACCTTGTTCCATCTACAGCATTCTGTGCACATTCAAAAGATTCTGATTAAAATTAGATTATCAATTTATCACTTAGTAATATATTGCTTTTCTGTCGTTTAATGCAGAGTACCTCCTGCAAGGTAAAAGCGTAAACATTTTTGCTAATTTGTATCTGTAATACTGTGGCTCTGTACCTTGTATATCAGTAGCGTTGTGATTATTTTGATGTAAATAGGACTGATCTATGGAGTGTGCTTGCAGGTTTGAAGTTAGATTCGCCGATGGGTTACATGGGGATAGCGACTGCTGTTTGATGTAAGGAGCCCCGTTGTTGAGCGCGGAGGCCGATGGAGCCCAGGCTGAAGCCGAGGTAGTGTACATGGAGTGCGGCTCCATTACCCCACCACCGGTGAGCAAGGGAGACGCGGGCACCGAGCTGTCGGCGTGGTTGGGGTAGTCTCCTACGGAAGACCCTGTACAGCTTCCCATATAGTGCCCATTGTTGGTCGCGAGGTGAGAAACAGAATGTCCTGGTAAACCCATCCCATCAACGTTGTTGGGCAAATGTCCATTCATCATGCTGATGCTACTATCTAGAGAAATCCCGTTTGGAGCACAGGAGATGGGTCCTCTTGACCCTTGGAAGTTATAAGTCTCTGGGATGTGGTTGAACCCCAATCCGTTCATCATGCTGTACATTGGCTTCAGGGCTTGGCATTTCCTGCGAAAGCCCCTCGGTCTGCGTCTAAAGGAGCCCTCCTCAAACATGAACTCGCTGGCGGGGTCAATGGTCCAGTAATGGCCTTTGCCCGGTCTGCCCAGACCCTTGGGCAGTTTGATGAAGCACTCGTTCAAGGAAAGGTTGTGACGCACCGAATTCTTCCAGCCTTGGTAGGAGCCTCGGAAAAAGGGGAACCGGCTCTGGAGGAACTGGTAGATTTCGCTGAGGGTCAGCCTCTTGGTTGGAGAGCTCTGGATGGCCATCACAATCAGCGCTATGTAGGAATATGGCGGCTTCTCTGGACGTCGTATGCCGGCGTTTGTTTTCTTAGTTTTGGTGGTGGAGATGGCTGATTCCATCACAGAGGTCTGATTGTTGGCTTTCTCCGTGCCTGCAGACATAGGGCTGCTCTGGGCCGTGCTATGAGCCGGCGGCTGCTGAACCTCGGCCGTCATTTAGGAACAATTCTCAACAAGCAAGACACTTTAAACCGAAAGCGCAGGCGATAAAATTCTTAGTCCTTTGATCCAAATCCGCTGTTTCCTTCAATATTTCCAGAAGGCAAGTTGTTTCAAAATAAAACCTTGTTTTTACTGGAATGTTTCTTTTTTTAAAAAAAGAAAAAAGATCCGGATTTTCCAAACAGTAATATCAATGTAGTTGTTAAACGCGCGAAGGGAGGGAGCCCTTCCTTCTTCGGAGCAGTTATTTCTTCAGCTCTGCTGCTTTTTGCGTAGATCGGCTGGACAGGGAGTCGCTTTTCATCGCAGTTGTTCTGGGATCTGCCACGCCAAAGAGATCGCGTTTACTTATCTCTTGTCATCAGCGTCTCGAACCTCTCGACTGTCAGACTTAAGGAACAAGGAACTCCCCGCCCAGACCCCCCTCCCACCTCGGTCAGGACTGGTGGGCTGTTAAAGCGCTTCAACACCCGCCTTCATTAGCGATTTGATGTGGTATCTGTCTTTCTCTACGTATTTCAAACCAGCTTTAATGAGGGCGGTGAGGGGGGGGGGGGGGAAATCACTATATATATATATATATATATCTTCATATAGACACACATGAATATTAAATGCAGTCAATTCATAAAAAACAAACCTTGAATAAAATAAGCCCTGATAAAGGTTTCAAGTTGAAAACAGCAGGAATCGACATGGATTTGTTACAAAAGTTATTTTATTCAAAAGAATAAAGTCAATAATTTGAACAGAAAATATTCCTGTGAGGAAAGTGGCTTCTCGAGATGGCAAAATGAAGTAAAGATGCCGAATAGGCGGTCTACCAAGATTTTTTTTTTAAAGAAATAGAAAAACAAGATTAAATCTGATAGTACAAAGTGTTTATTATACTTTAAGAACCAGTTTATAATGTTTTTTGAGAAATCGGTGATAATAAATTAGTAATAGATTTTCTACTATTTGAAATGTGGATCCGATATACACATTCCGTCCCTCTTTTGAAAACTGATGTTTAATAGACAGGAACATGTACAGGATGTTTATACGAAAACAATGTAAACATCTGCGATCTGCTCCTTTAAAGAAAATTCAGTGAATTCCCATCTAATAATGTTTCTTTTCTGTTACTTATAAAATGCTCTTTGTAGCCTCACGCCTGACTGTTTAGATATTCTCTTTATATATGTATGTATATATATATATATATATATAAATAAGTCAGTAGAAACTGAGTTGTGCCCATTTTCTGGCCGGCAGAGCTTGCCACACACACACACACACACACACACACACACACATTCTGTCACTGCAAGAGAGGCGGAAAAAAGCAGCGACATGAACGAGCAGCCTCGGCGCCTGGCATCGTTTGCAATAACGTGTCGCATCCCTACAAACACTAACCAAGGTAAGGAACATCACAAATATCTCTGCACTTCTTTCATGTAAAGTGAAAACTTTTACATAATTAGAATCCTAGTGTGAGAAAGCCGTGCTTTGATTCGGCGTCGTGATTTAGAAAGTGCCATTCTTGCTGTTAGTTGCCATAGTTTATAAAGATGAACTACAGCAGCAAATGCATGCGACAAGTCCAGACGGCGCCTGTAACCCTGATATTTGTTTCTCTCTGGTAAGATCGCAGAATTGTTAAAAAGTTTAATATATATAACGATGAATTTCTAATAAGGTTGGGATTACGTTGGAGAAGGTCGGTTTTAAATTATTTAACAGAGAAATTTGTAATCTAAATTCTCAGTGAGAATTGCATTTTTATCTTTCAGATTTTGGGGAAAATTAAGATCTTGGAGGGAATTTATATCCAATTTCCCCTGGGAGTTAACTCCAGATTAAAATATGTTGCACGTTAGAGATTCTGTAACTGATTTGATTTCTTTTTGCAGTGAAAGTAGAAATTTTATTTTAACACTAAACACACTTCTGAAAACAATAAGACCGTCAAGGACTCGCCAACCGATTTGTAATAGCAATTTTCAAAAAATATCGTATTTCTCATTACTGCATTGACCGTATTCAGAGTTGCACCATCAATATTGAACACCTTCCGCGGATATGAGTTTTGTTGTTCCCATTGAACAAAATAACACCGCAATATCAAGACAAAGGCGCCATTAAAAAAGACAACATCCCGAATGCAGTTTGGTTCCAGAGCGCTGTTATTTTTAAAGATAGAAATCAACAATATACTGTATTTATCAATTTAGGCGATAGAGTGCCTCATGCTTTTGGCAAAAAATAATGTTGGTAAAGGCAAAAGGAAAGCAAAACTTAAAAAAAAAACATTAATAACATAACAGCTAACAATTCGGTTGGGCATTTGTGAAAAAGACTTGGTGCAATAAAACTAGAAGACCAACAAATGTGTTTGTTTTTAAACCCAATAGCGAGAAGGATAAAGGCGAGACTATAAAACTTGCTGGACTCCTCTTTAAACCTGGATAAGGAAAGAGTTCGTAAGCCCAGTGGTGTGCTTCCAGTGGATAAGACAAATTAGAAAGTTATAAATACACGGTGTAGTCAAGTGACATATTTGCCTAAACAATTTACAGATTCTTTTGTTAATACTTGAGGTCGATTATTGAATAGGCTTTTGTTAAGATGTCTTTTGACCTATTATACTTACAGCATTTAATTTCCTTGTTTTGATCGAATGCACGCCAGCGCCTTTTTATAACAATATTTTACCCATCTGTTTAATTACTGTACTTTGATGATATTCACACGCCTTATCCACCTGCTCACAGGCACAGTATACATTAGGGGAATTGTTGGAAATGGTTTATTTCCAGTAAATAAGGAATAGATGGAGACCAAGAAAAAAAACTTGTAGGATTTGATTGCATTCGCTAATGTTAAAATATGTTCAGATTCCATGCATATAATTCTAATAACAAAAAGTATAAACACAGAATATAGTGCATTTGCGTGCTTTAAGTAAATTAAGCGCTATATAACGTTTCGGCCTTTGCGAATTGATGAGTATAATGGCCATGCTGTAATATGTAGTTACATTTTGTTACGGCTTATATTGATGTAAACGATTTAGCAATTGTGCTGTCTATCATCATGTGTGATTTAGGTATTAGGCATAACTTTTCTGAAATCAGTACAAAGCACAGATTGGATAAATAAAAGCAATTGCTTTACAATCTATCTGGGGAGAAAAACTAACGTGAAACCTCCAGTTGGTGCAGTGAACCCATTGTGCACTATTAGGTTTTAAATGTATTTAGGTGAACGGATTCTGTGATATTTTTTGATGCTCATACTACCAAAAAGAACTATTAACATTAAACTGCGTATTAATTATAGATCAAATAATTTTATCAAAAGAGGAAGAGGATTCGATTCCAGATGGAAACTACTGATGTTTCATTCAATAGTGATATGTTTACCGAATTTAAACAACTTATAATTATACGTCTACTTTTTAACATCATCTGTTGTAAAATCACCTCTTTTGGAACACCAATGTTTTACATTTCCTATCCCATCCTCTTGGGGCAGTTTGACCCGCCCCACCCCCCATTAAAAAGCAGTTTCCGTTTAAGATCAAATTCGACATCGATGAAGTCGTGTTGATTGTATTGGAGTTTGTATGTGAGGTGCAAATAAAATTAATAAAAGGAGTATTATACTCCACGAAGACCCAGGTTTTTGGTTGTTATTGTAAACAGGCTGCGCAATCAGTGACCCTGTTAGCCGGGCCAGGCACTTATCAGCGCTCAGGGCTGAGGTAAAGAAAGAGCTGAGACCACCCACCGCTGGAGTTAAGGCACGCGTGTGCCCCGTTCCACTCCCTGCTTTTAATTAACACTCGCCTCTCCCCCCAAGATCACCTTCGACAGAGATTTTTTTTTGAAACTGTAAAAACCCGCTCTACACAAAACTTCATGGTAGCCATGGAAATTGATCCCTCAACGTTTATGCAAGGTGAGGGGGTAGTGACAGGAGTAATTCCATGAACTGTTAAAAGTTTCTTTTCCCCCAAGGTGGTGACAGAATAATGTAGTGTCTTCTTAATGGACACACAGGGACGCTTCGTGAACATTAAGAAAAAAACTTGTAAATACTATCTATAAAGCGCGACCCGGCTTGGCTTCCCCCCCTGCGTTAGCGATAGGTTTGGAATTGCTGGATGGCGTTGTCTTTTGTCTGTCTTATCTATCTCTGTATCCAGCTGACCTACACGAAGCCTTGAATAATATGGAAAGGAAAGAGGCACACGAAGCAATAGAACAAAGCATGGTCCGTGATTATTGTCCAGTAATGTATATATCAAAGCATTTTACAGCATTTTAAACCCTGTCAATATTGTAAGGTGCTATGTATGATTCTCCGATAAAAGGTACACGATAAAAAAAAGTAAAGGTGCTTTCCTATTTGCTTTATTATGTATTATTTTTAGCAATAGTTTTATTTTAGTTATATATAATCCATACAGGAACAACGTCGACAAACTGACTATACACTAGGCTGGAAAGGTTTGATGGGGTATATTCTCTTAACTGGACTACATGAGATGAGAGATTAGAATACGCGTTGACGTGGGGGAAATGCTCTTTCAGTTCAACTATGTTTTCTGCTGCTTAAGTGATATCAGGGATGTGTTGACAGGGGAGAAAGCGTCCTGACGTGTTAATAAAATTTAAGTTTCTGCAACAACATAATAGGCGGACTGTAGTCACTGAATTTTAAATATGAAATGCACTTGGCAAGGCCGGAAGAAATGTGCACAAACGTGGGGGGTTGGTGGGTAAGGTGCTGAGATCGATTTTAGACTGTAAAATATAATCCCAAATTGATCGGGAGCACAAATGTTTGCAGTGACTTCATACAAAATAGCGGACGCGTGCAGGTAGTCATTTAAATACTATGAGAATTAGAAACAAAGCGGATTGAGATGAATGGGATGCAAATACATTGAGTGGGTGATAGATGACCTCGTTACTTTGCCTTATTGCAATAACCAGTATCTCTTCATATACCTGTTAGCTGCAATAGAACAAGTTGCTTAGCATTAGTTCCTTCTGAATGGTAATGTGCTTCTTTGTCTCCCATTTTGGGAGGAACGGCAATTGTGGACAGGTCATATCCCCACAATCTTCATTAAGAGGGACTCTTGGTCCGAACCTGCACCTTGAAAGAGAGTCGGACTTCATCAGATCGTTAACTTTTTTTTTAAACAATTTGTTAGTAGGAAAAGCCTGGGTGTAATTTTTAGCGTTAATACTTCAACAAAGCCTAAGGTTTTATTAAACAGGTAAAGCGTTTTGCTTCGAAGATGTAAATTACTTTTATGGCGTCCTTCGCTCGACCCATTCCGGCTGGCTCTTCAATTGAAGGCACAGGTTTTCCATGACGTTATTCTATGAAATATGTGACAACTCTTTAGTTGAGGGAATTTATAGCCTCTTCCACAGTTTTATGGTCTTTAGAAGTTGCATCGCCAGTATTAAACAAAAAGCACAATTCAAGTCTGCTTTAAAACAACCAATGGCAAGTCAGTCAACAGACAAAGTATGTAATTATTGTCAGTTTCTCTATCAGAAATCCAAACTGCAAGAAAGCAAGGCGGATGTGACAAAATCATCCATTAACCGCTCTTGCCTGTTAGCAGTTTGCTCAATGAAGCTCGAATATAAGGGGTCGCATGTTGAAACTCTTAAAGTAATAAAATGCAGGAACACGGTACACGTGCATATGTGTTGCAATAATATAAATGAATGGCATTCGTGATCATGATTCTCAGGCATGTCCAGCCTCTTTGTACCTTTATCTGCTCAAAGATACTGCGGTTCTTGAATGGAAGTTTCAACGGGTTTTATACGTATGTGTGTCATTGTTCGTTTACCTTTTCTCGTTGCTTGTATGTTTGTTGCGTTCATTGGGTTATGAATTATCCCTCTTCCTCGTATATTACTTGGAATTACAATGACAAATGGTGGGTAAAATTGACCTGCAACTACATTCTATTTGGATTAACATACTTGCATCCATCGCAGCGACAAATATAAATAACAAAGCAAACTAAGATTTCTGAATATAATTCTGTAAAATAAGATTTATATTAATGGCAAGTGTTTCCACAGATCCTTCGAGACAAACGACGAGACTTTCTATCTAGGTTGATGCAAGTGGAGTAAGATTTCCCAGGGCATAGTTCTGCCAAGTATTTTGTTGTTACTACCGCCCTCTTTTTAATTATAGTTTATTAATTATCTTTTTTATTAGGAGGATAAGATCGATTTTATTAAATTATAGACTTGCATTACGAAATAACACAATTCCAAATTTGAAGCCGCATATATCAAAGCAGACGATTCACGAGGTTGCTCTTAATAAAATCATCCAAGAACAGAATATACTTTCCTTATGTTTTGACTAATGAAATAAATATTAATTGCGCATCTGGTATTTGAATATTAAAACGACACTATTCAATATGAACTTGTTTCGTAATAAGTTAGGTTACTTTTAGTAAGAATTCTGCATTAAGCAGACTATCTCGATCTCTAACGTTCTACAATACAACACAATGTTCAGCTCTTCAGGGAGATGTCCAGCTCCATTTAAGTACAACACAATTGCATTTTTTTCGTACTTCGCATAAATAGATTTTGAAACGACTTGATTGGGTGTACTGAAGTGCATTGACATACTGATTGACAGATTCAACGTACTTAGATTCATACCTTGCGGAGTGAGGAGAGTGTTGATTATGCAGTGGTTCTGGGATAACAATATTGTATTTTAATAAACAGTCAGTGGCTGCCGTAATTCTGACAAATAGAAGAATTTGACAGAACAACCCTTTCCCCGACCAGCACCACCATAACAACCTGTATTGACGTATAGTGAAACGTCCCGACGCGCGTTGCACAGAGCGTAATCAGACAAACATTAAGTTAGTTGTTTGCAATATTTCACAGGGTTTAAAGGTATTAGTAATGAAAATACAGTTAAACCCATCTGCTGATCTAATATCAGCAAATTTCGGGTAAAAGCGTCTCTATATCGAATCCCAATTTAGCCCTGAATAGCAAATAGTGGTGTAACTGTCACCTGTCTTCTCAGCAGGCTAAATAAGAGCCAATTTTAATGTTGACCTCAACCGCATACACAGAAATGGCAATATAATTTTTGACTCTGCTATGAATTAGTGGTCACTCATATTTCGCGTATTTCCAAACCAGTTTAAGCAAATGTCAAAATGCAGCATCTCTGCTAATTTTTCAAACTGTCACTTTTATCAGCTCCGGCGAATTCGAGATAAATGAATTCCAGATCTCTTTCTCTTCGATTGATTTTTAGGAGATACTGGTCCATTTAAAAGTTTATGTAATTGGTAAAATGGTGATGCTAGAGTTGTAAATGTCAATTATAAACCTAGTGCATTGTTTAAGCGAGCATGTATGGATGGGGGATGGGTATTGTGTTAAGGAATTGTAATTCTACCAAGTAGCACCAGAGGTCTCACTTTGAGGTTCTTTATCGGTTGAAAGATGCACTGAAAATCGGACTGACATAGCCGACTTGACCTGACGTAAACACATATGATAAGGAACTATCACCGTTAAGTGAATAGAATTAGAAACAAATGCATAACTACAGCTATTTCAGTGGCGGTGCTTCAGCGAATTTCAGTCAGATCAAAAAAGTAGTTAGTTTCATGCCCCATGGCAATACCTACAAAATAATTGCAACGTGAACAAATTAAGGAGAGCAACATGCTTTTGTGTAAATGATCCCACAACAGAGAAAAGATAAATTTGGAGAGAAAATAAAACATAGCTCCAGTATACACTCCTTAAAAGATTCTTCAGATACCAGGAAAAAAAAAGATTTTTTTTTTAACAACAACGGGTGTTAGAAATTTGAAACAGAATCAGAAAATGGTAAAAATGCACAGCAAGTCGGTCAGCTGCTGAAATAGAATGGAAGGCTGGTTCGTCAGAAGAGGGTGGAGTCTGGGTTGGGAGATACAGAAGTACATGTGTTATCATTACCGAGGAAATGGGGTGTATGGGATTTGCATCTGAAAAATCAATTAGCAAGAACATAAAGACTCATTCAATAATAGAAGTAACGTGATAGCGAATTTTCTTCTTGCACGATAGCAGCAATTTAACAAAAGCCCCTACACTAAATATATAACAAATATAGTCCAGATTTTGATGGAAATTTAATTGTACAGGCTCACGTTGAGACAGTTTCGAAGTTGTCTCATTAGTAATATTTAACTGGCGAATTTTCTTTACAGTTGAATTAGAACAAAGGATTACACATTCTTTGTAGTTTCTAGATTGTGTGTTTCAGCTTTAGAAGTACTTTTAACAAGGGTTGTTGCAATAGACAATGCTTCTCGGGATCCATCAAGAAAGCTCTTGTCAAATCCAATGTGCCCAAAACCCATCCATGCAAACTTAATATAAGCACATTCTTGGCAATATTTTAATACAGACAGGTCATTCCAAATTTGTAATTGTGTTCCTAGCGTAGTTAGTGATGATTGTAGTCAATGTTGTAATATGCAAGTCATGTGCAACGTCTTTTATGTCTCGCCCAACTTGCCACATAAACCGCTTATCCTCCAGTACGGAAAATGACAGACGAGAAGTGCATGTAAGATAACATGAGTTGGTGTGAGAACCCAACAAAGACTATCTGATGTTAATGATCAGATCCATTGGAATAAATACTTCTTGGAGTCGGAGATTTAAAAATACAGACGGATTACGATGATGTAAGATTAACTGCCAAATTTAATATCCTGAAATCGAAATACAAATTGCATATCTAGTGACATTTTGCGATTATTAATTCCTCTCGATGCTATCCCAATAGCATCAAAAGATCAAACGTAAAGTGATTTCAACTTTTAGAAATGAAACGATTGGGCAAAGTTATTGAGACTTGGACATCTACAATATAAACAGTAATCATTGGGTATATCCGTCATTCGGGATGCAACATTTAGTTTTCAAACTGTTTCTTTTAAATATATGAGAATAGGTTTTAAGAATGTTATTTTTTTAAACTTAGTTTTTATGAAAACAAATTGCTTTGCATTTCATGATTCATTTAATCACACTATAATTTAGTACATTTTCTTCATTCTCTGAAAACCCCTGACTTTTTGTGAAAAGACTTGACCAATGATCTTATTTCTTCGGTATAATTTACTGATCGAAGGAAAATTTACACTTTCTATCAACTGAGTCAGCTTAAGGTAACATGTAACAGACCGGGGCTGCCAATATACACATGTCGCTCAAACACTACTCTAAAGTTAGTAAAGGAACACTCACTGAAATTTGCAAATTTATTGAATATTTTCAATTTATTTAAGCATTAGATTTTTTTTTAAAGCTATGATCTCAAGTACCGAACCATTAATTGGACGAAACTTACAAGTTTTCAGTTTACTTATTTTTAGATTATATTATACAGTGCACATCACAGTCATGTTCGCTGCTATATTGTATACAAGAACAGGTAAATTGCTGTTAAATGGATACAAGCTTATATTAAGCACGAATTGGCAGTACAGGAGACTAAAGGCAACCATTGCTCTGTTGCTTGATCATCAAATAACGAAAAATAAAAGCTTTGCGATATGATCATGTGCTGTCTTTTCGGATTTGGAAGTCTTCACTTTGTTATAAAGATTATTGTCTTCCGTTTCATCTGCTACAGAGTAATATATTTTTATTCTCATCTTTATTAACCTAGGATTGCTATTCTAACTAGATAAAACTAAATTGGCAACATTTGGTTATTCACGATGTTCCAGTCGAATAGGTACAAAGTTATGTACTTTTTACACGTTTATTATGTTACTGAAGTTTTAAAAAATTCGTGTTGATTGTCACGTGATTTCTTCCCAGTGGATGCATTACAGTATTGGCATCCTCGTTTGGATATAGTTCCGAAACTATTACCAGATATTTCAAGCTGACTTATTTTGGTTAAATGCCATAAATCCGGGCCTCTAGTAACTTGAGTCCAATTGCCTCAACTACTTACTTGTCTTTTCATTATTGACTGATAAAATCTCTTTAGAATCGCGATGGGTTAAGAGTGGGGATTGTAAACTGCTGCCAGTTTACGGCGATCTGTCGTTGCCTACCTAACCCCTCTCTGTTCGAGATAACTGCAGGGATGTGAGGTAACGGTGTTCCCGTCTATTTCCCAACCACGGGTTTGCCAACATGTAGCAAAAGAAAAGCGCTGCAGTTACTTGGGGAAGGTTTTCTACCCATACAACATATAAGGAAATCATAAAGGCACTTTAAAAAGAGGGCTATGATTTCGTTCTCTTGTGCAGAAGAGCTCTTCCCCTCGTTGACCAACAATGTTTTCCATTGGGGTTCTTAAGTGTGCGGTAACTGTAATTCTTCATGCATGTCATCAAGATGAGAGGTTACAATTTTCTAATCATAAGCAAGTAGACCCAAACCACTCAAAGCAGTCATTGGTGCACGTTATTCTAATCTTCAAAATTGATGCGTTCTTTAAGTCTGATCATAGGACTGACTCATTTAATAAACTGAGAGAATAACAGGTCGTTCAGACAAAACAAGCATGCTTTCAGTCCAATATTTTATTTTTATTTTTTGCATTAGATCTGTGCCCGAGAAGCTCCATCATAAGACCACAAACCATTGGATACATTCCAGTAAACATAATTCCAATGGGATAGAATATCGGTGTCATCAATGATTTTTTAAATTCATTGTCCCGGGCATTCTCCATTTAATGAGCGTTAACATTCAAGCGAGAAAAGGCCACGGTGAGAGGGAATCCAAATGATTTGGTGATCTCCATCATCTTTCCTCACAACAGGTTAAATATTTTTAGGCTTGGACACAACAGGCAATTTGCTACTCATGGCGGTTCATTGGGATAGCTAAAATAGATCAGGCGGGGCAATATTGGCGAGGTTGCATGGCCTTAGAGATACTATGGGATAAGGTGTTTGGAGCTATTTTCTGCGATTCTGCTATTCAGATGGATGGGAGCTGTCCTCCATTCGTGTTGCATTCATACAATTTAATCTGCACAATATTCATTTTTTTGTCGGAAGAATTCCCCAACTCGTAGAAGAAAACCATACGTGACCCATGCATTCTGCTTCCTACAAGCTGCACGATCACCGAACACAGTCTGGATTTTAACCTTTTAATGACCGAAGCAGCATTCTCGCACCACGTCCAAAACTAGCAGGGTGCAGTTGGGCTTCTTTTTTTAATCTTTTATCTTTACGTTCTGTTGTGTTCGGTGACACTCGATGTTATTTTCTCAGGGCACCGTTTGTGTTAGAGAATATAATAAGAAAAGTAGTCTGAGGCTCAGAAATTGAATGTTCAAAAGTCTGAACAAAAACTTCATTATTCCAAAACTCAGGCGGCTGCAAGCTAAATAAGCCAATCATTCTCTCGATGGGTGGTATCTGTGTAACTCAATGTAGCTACTCTAAATTCCCGCTTTGATAAATTGATGCTATATTCACAAAGAACATAAATCATAAAACACATTCCATTAATCACGATCAAACTTGCCAGCAGCCACAGTTAACAATTTGGCCCATTTTCAGTTTCTGCATTTGTTGAACTAAACGTTTCTGCAAAGTCGAATGGGTGCACATGAAGGTTTGTAGGGGTGGGAGGCACTATTCCGCGTCAACATGTTTTCCACTGTTCCACACACTTGGATTTTCCTCCGATACAACACATTTCAAAATATGCGTTGTCAACCAAAATCCGCATTGTTTACACAATATACAAACGACAATTTTTATTGAGCTGAATGCAATCTCAAGTCTTAAAAAAACTCACATCAAACTGGTTGCAATTATCTTTTAGGCCTCACAATCAACACTAACAAATGCAGTTGTTCTGTGTAACATCTGGGACTTTTTGAGGTTTCTTTGATGTTTCTTTCAATCCCATCCTAAAATCTGGTTGACCAAGTATGATATTTACCACTGCCAGATTGCTGAACTTTTTGTCCACCATTAAAATCCACCATAGGTCTGACATCGAAACCACTGGAATTTACAATTATATATAGTTTAATGCATACTGTTAACAAGTAACCTTGAATCACGGAAGACTGGAAATGAATTTGAATTTCAACTCTTTCTATCTCACAAACTTTTATTTGATGATGGCAGCAGTCCCTCGTGAACCATTAACTGGTCAGTCTCACAAATGCAAAAACAGCCGTTCAAACAGCTATTCAACTTCAGCAGCGGCGTTTGATTTAGTTGAACGCAATGGTTAAATACATGGGTGTGTCGCCATTGCTCTGGCCCCAGTAACATATAGATCACCGTACTCGGAAAAATCGCGAGCATTCGTGATAATGTTGGGATTACAGCCTCCTGGCGGAAGTGGTTTAATTACCAACTAACCCCATGGTAACAAAATGACTTCATTTATGTAGCACCTTTCACAAACTGGCGACATTCCAAAGCACTGTACAGGCAATTAAGTATTTTTACAGTGATGTAGGAAACACAAAGGCCAATTTACACAGAGCAAACTCCCACTAACAGCAATGTGATAATGGCTTGATAATTTGTTTGATTTTTAGTGATGGAGAGATAAAATATTCGCCAGGAATAACTCCCCTGCTCTTCGTCACATAATACCACCCCAGGAAGCTGACAGAGCCTTAGTTTATTATCTCATCTGAAACACATCTCCAGCAGGACCTCTGTATTGTACAGTGCAAATTTCCATACTCAAGTCTCTGAAATGAGACTTGAGCCTACAGCCTTCTATCTCAGAAGCAGAGGTGCTACCAATGAGCTACCACTGACACTGGAATAACTGCTCCATAGACAACTGTAAAGTTATGGCTAGAATTATTATCATAGCTTATCTTGTGACAAAACTAAATATTTTGGCAATGAACTAACTGCCAAAGTATGCAGTCTGTTAAAAAGTGATTGGCATGGGATAGAGATCAAAACTGAAAATCGTGGCAATGCACTTTTGATATATCTTTATTTGAATAGAATTGATTTAAATATATAATAATGAGGACATTATTTTTTGGAAAGGGGAATGCATATTTCCCACTTTTAAAAAAAGTTTTATCCTTTAAGTAACATACAGATAACTGAATAAGCACAGATTTCATTTTGTACAGTTACTTAAGGCATCTTGAATGTATTTGTTCAGATAACCTTTATTTTTAATATTCAGTTCAGGAGCAAGTGATTGTAGTAGTCTGCATGTTCCAAAAGTGGGACACTGAACTTCAAAATCATAGCTTTAAACCTACAGCAAGGATCTGTTGATGGCAGTCCTCAAAGTATTAAGAAATATGCAGATTATGTTCTCATTGAAAGTTAGGTTTCTTTTTGGAAAGATTTACATGAACATCAGAAGATAATACAGCCTATTCCTTTAGGGTTTATTTACACTATAATTTTGGTTTCACCATGAATGACCACAGTGCACATACAGTTACGCAACAGATCTGGAGTCAGGGACCAATCCAACTCCATATAGAAGTGATATGAGATGCCCCTAGTGAAGGTAGCCACATATCTCCTGGTGATCTTTTACACCTTCCTGGAGCTATATCCTAAAATTTGATAAAAACCTAGAACATTCCAATCTGACCAAGCAATCATTGAATTCTGCTTGAGGTGAGCATGTGTCAATTTAACACTAGACTTTGTTCCTTTAAAAGGTCACAACTCCATTCAGAACAGCAACAAAAAATAATACCAGATTATCAAGAATAGCAGTTCTGTCCTTACAGAACAGAGTGTCATTTGACTTACCATGGGAAAAGGTGCAAGAGATAGACTAGTTTTTTGTAAAAAAAAAATGCTTGGTACATATTTAGGGAGAGGCCCCATAATGAATAGCAATGGAACTCTCAAAACATACTTAATTATGATTCTAACAAATGGTGCAATCCAAAGTTGGGTACAACGTGTGTGGATGTGTGCATGCCTATACCTGTGTGTTGACTGTTAGGATGTGGGTGGGGTTGGGGCAGTGGCTGTTGGTGGCACGCTAACTACAGAATGTCTCCTTTGTCATTTTTAGGAAGCTTTTCCAGAATCTTCCACCAGGATGTATGTTCATGGTAAAACATTCAGAATCTGATTCAATTTGGATATTTCCTTTTCCCTAAACTTTTAGGGTGTTTACTATACACTGCACCCAGACTTTAAAATGTATTTACATTTCTGTGAGGTTGACATTCCATAATGTAGCTGCATGGATGCATACGCTTAAGTAGGTCAGTAAAATATGAGACTTACGATATATTTGAAATCTCGATATACAAAACTCAAAATCTTTCCAAGTTATATTGTTTACAAGTTACACAGCTTGGCATGACTTAATGCAATGACAACAGTATGATTTAAATTTATATCTTATGACAGTTCAGTATATGTGCATGATTTATGGAACTCTTCACCCACTATGCACTTACGATATAATTTATTGTGTATTGTCCAGGTTTACATGCAGTGAACAGCAATAATGCACAAACTTCAAATCCTTACCACAGGCAAACTCATTCATTTATCATATAATGAGCTTATATACAGCCTTTGCCCTCCAAACATACCCACACAATCATCATTACCATGACAACATTACAGTTTTTGTAAGAACTGATGAATGGAACCTGAATCAAAGGAAAAGACAACATTTTGAAAGTTAGGTTAGATCTTTTTGCCCAATCACTGTGTTGATTTGTTATGAGGAAAGGTGATTGCATTTCAGGGTAAGCTTTAGGAAATGTGGTGAAGTGTTGGTAGGAAATAAGATAATGGAAGTTCAGTGATCTGTAGGGAAAATTGTATATTAGAGAATAGCTCGGTACTGGGTGGTATTTCAAATGGAGCGTCAGTTTTTTTTGCTACACTGTCATACTTGTTAACAAATGGATAATTTCCTGCTGAAGTTGAACAGAATATTAGCAAGATACAAATTGAATAAGCATTGCGATTAGAAAGTTCAAACTAAGTAATCTTATTTAGTCTGCATGAATACATAAACAATAAACTACACTATGTTTCCTTTTAAATTCTCCATTATTTTGGTTAAAGTTAGGCCAAAGTACTGCAGGATTTAAATATTTTTCAGATGGTATGACCTTTTAAAACATTTAGGGTTTAAATTGGTCCAGTTGATCACTGTCGAAAACATGCAATAATATAGCATAGCTTTCCAATTGGTCTCATTGTCTGGTATAAAAAGTATTTGAAATATTGTTCCATAATTGTGTTAAATGTGGACCTTGAAACAAAACAAAATCTAGTATAGATCCAGGAGGAATGGCAAAATAAGTAAATTATAATTATTAGAACTAATCTTAAATAGGTTTTAAAGGTAATTGATAATGCATATTTTGAATGGGGAGTTGATAAAACTAAGAACTGAATAATTGCACACTGAATAAAACTCATCTTCTGCTCACCAATTTGTAGCATTAGAATTGAATAATGTGAAGGAATAAATAACATGGCATATCTTGATTTTACTCTGTATAATAACTCTTTTAGCATTTTTATCTTTAAAATCTCCAGTGTCTCTGCACAAATAATATTTACTTAATTAAACAAGCATTTTACACATTGAAGGGTTTCATAGATGATTATTCCACAACAGAGGTCGACAACATAATTCTGCAGCCAAGAATTCAAAAGACACAATGAGTAACATTGCTCCGTCTTATCATGAAACAAAATATCATTAATTAAAATGCATTGTTCTGTTTATTTTATTGGTGCAATTTGCTTTTATTTTGCACTGTTGTTGTACTGTGTTACCAGGCTGTATTAGGTGCTGAGTGCAATGCACAGGCAGCAAATCTCTTGCTATTCTTTTACCTAATTGTATGTCTCACTCTGCTCTCCAGGAAGAGGTCTTGTGCATGCATGCTTACATACATATATAGACCCGACACTTTCTCATGACATTAAAAGAGATTCTGCTTATATTTATAAATGCTTTAAAAGTCCAACAAGCTACTGAACACTTTTGAAATCTTTTTGACACTGCACTGGACCTCTATCATATATGATAGGAAGCCCAAGTGATGTGAGATGACTCCCACAAAGGAGTCTCTCACTGCTTAGTTTATGTGCGTTCTGGAGATAGATTACAACCTAACTCAGAATTATTCTGTCATTTTGCTTCATTCTGAAGGAGGAATTGCTTTGCAGATACAGAATGTGATAATTTAAGTACCCTACTTGTTTCTTAATTCTTAAATATTACTATTTTTGAATCAGCTGATGAAAATGATGGAAAAGATAATTTCCTTGGAGTGCAGAATAAATTGAGTTACATAAGTGAGGACAAAAATGATTACTTAGAACACAATGATAGCTGCACTATTTATTTGGAAGATGGGAGCTTTTCAAATTAAACTAAAAGTTTATCTAGTCAGTGTGGAAGGCAATAACCTGGATACTTGCATTAGTGACATGAACAAACAATTACCCAATGGACTCAGAATGCATTAATTGTGATACATAATAGTTTTTCATTTAATGAAAAATATTTACTGAAATATAGATGCATTAGAAATTAGGGGGGAGAATTGCTGTAGTCACTTACCGTAGTGATTTTGTATATGCATTAAAATATATTTATGCTATTGATATGCATAGAAAGAGTTTATATTCAAATACCATCTTTCACTTCCTCAGGACACTTAAAAGTGCTTACAAACAATAAAATTTGTGCACAGTCACTGGTCTTATGTTGGCAGACATGATAGACAGTGGTCTGAATTTTATGCAGGCGGCAGGGGTCCCAACGCTGAGCCAGAAAGTGAGGGGAACCCCGCCTTGGTCATTTTGGCAGACCCCTAGCTGCATTTTACAGTCCACAGGCAGTTAGCTGTCTGGTGCCGGGGTCCCAGTCCCTTTAAGGATGTGGATCCCACCTCCAAGAGCTACCAGCCAATTTGAGGATTGGCGGGGAAGTGGTGGCGTAGTGATAATGTCATTAGACTAGTAATCTATAGCCCGGGCTAATGCTCTGGGGATTTGGGTTCGGATCTCACCATGGCAGATTTTGAAATTTGAATTCAATTAATAAATTTGGAATCAAAAGCTAGTCTAATGGTAACCATGAACCATTGTTGATTGTTGTTAAAAACCCAACTGGTTCACTAATGTCCTTGAAAGAAGGAAATCTGCCATCCATATCTGGTCTGGCCTATTTTATTTTGCAACTTCAGACTTTTTGTAGATAGTGATGCCAACATCCCACAAATGAATTAAAAAAAAAACTCAACAGTCCCAGCAGTGCCATTGGAAGCAGTGTAGCAGCAGGACCATGAGTGATGCTGGAGGCCTGGAGAGCAGGCAGGTGGCAGTGGAGGCCCAGAGAGCAGGTAGGTGGCAGTGGAGGCCCAGAGAGCAGGTAGGTGGGGCGAGTTTGCCGGGGCCAGTCAGGCAGGCCCTGGCGAGGGTGGGAGGTGATGGTTGTTGAGGAAGGGGAGGATGTTGGCGCATAGTCAGACTTTTGATGCTTGGGGCCCTTCATGGGCCACAGATTGCCCAAGTGGCCACTTAAGAGCCTCAATCGTCCTCTGGGCGGTAACGCTTTCCCCGCTCCTGACAAAATGGCATTGGGAAGGCAATAGGCACTCCACCTCCCCCCTTCGTTATTTTATGGGCCCCCTGCCTCCCTGCCAATCCCTAGAGGGCTGATAAAATTCAGCCCAATGTGTGTACAGCAGAATCCCACATGCAGCATTGAGGTAATAATCAGGTCATCTGTTTTGGCTGTGTTGGTTGAGGAGTAATGTTGACCAGAACACCAAAATAACTCTTTGTTCTTCTTTGAATAGTGCCAAGGAATTTTTATTTATGTATATAGAGCAAATCTTCCCCCTTCATTGTCCACTTAGCAGACATAAAGATTTTCATATGCATGAAGAGACAATAAAAACTATCTAAAAAAAGTCTGAAGTTGCAAAACAAAATAGCTGCATATCTTCTCTAGTTCTGTTTTAGAATTGTTTTCTGAAGCACTCATAAACATTTACCAACTAGAAGCTAGAAGTTTGTGTTCCTGTTTAAAAAGAACGACAGTTTACACAGGAATTACAAAACTAACAACTTGTAAGTACAAGCTGAATGCCAGCAAATGCAGAACTAATTTTCCAAAATATAGTTTTTTGGAGCAGGATGTTAATGAACTGATAAGAAAATAGACAATTTGCAAACCTTTGTGTCCTGATAAACACATAACTAAATTATCAAGAAACTCTTCACGTGGATCAAGATATCTATGTACTGTAGAGCATCATAATTTTTCAAGTTTTGTGCTGTCACCTATTTAATTAGTGCAATCAGCCACATAATAGAACATAATTGCTCCTTTCCTCTTTCTATTAAAAAGTATTTAAGAGTGGTAACCTGCTGCTGTTTTATGAATTCAACTTAAAATGAGTCTATCACCAAAAATAAGCATTTTTATAATGGTGTCCAGTCATCCACTGGTGAGTAATCTGGTTTAAAATCACAGAAAATGACTTAAAAAAAAACTACACTGAACCATTTAATAGTTTCATTGGTGTACATTAGTTAGTTTCTCAAAAAATTAAATATTTTTTGATATGACAAAACTTTTAAAGCGCAGCTATGAGAACTTGTGTGTCTTAAGAAAATTATCACTACTTGAAGAGCCTTTCTGAACCAATAAAATCGGGCGGTTTGTGACCAGGGCCTGTTGAATTTTGAAACAGCATAAAAAATTGTGGAAAACACGTGTAACTGGTTTTGGCTGTAACTTACTTACCTTTAAAATTGCCCAATTTTTTGTTCTGGTTTGGCTGATTCCACCTGGAGTGCATTGATATAATGAGGGGAAACAAGCAGAAACTCCATGTTTATAAAGGCAAAATCAACCAATCCAGTGATCTACTGCATGGGTGAGTATTGGGTAAGGGTTAGATTAACTTGGCTGTGTTACCTTTATCATCAAGTAGCCTGTTGACACTCACTGTCTGGGATCACACAATAATAATGGCCACATAGTCAAAGTATTGGAGAGCAAACTAGTGCCTGTGTAATCATACTCTACAACAAGGAGTCATCAGGAGGGGAAGGAGAAATGGGCAGAAATAAAGGAGGGAAACAAACAAATATATGCTTGTCCAGCTGTAGTGATCTGTTCCTGAAGGGCAATTTTCCTGCTATGTTTTAGTGCAAACTTTAAAAATGCTGTTGGAATAAACGTTTTCCCCTTATCACTATCTGTTTTGACCTCATAAAGGAATCATCAACATGGTTTTAAATTAAAAACAGAAAGTGCTGGAAATGCACAGGAGGTTTGGCAACATCTGTGGAAAGAGAAACAGAGGGTGTTTATGCTGGTGGTGTGGGTCTCGACATTGGAGGAAACCGACGCCGAGATCCCCGTGTCGCCTCTTGTACGGAAGGCCTGTCGAATTTAGTGCCAATCAGGCACTTAACTTGATAGTGGCAGACTGTCCGACAAATTTAGGACTCCATTGTCGGAGGTCCTGGCCTTGCCGGCGAATGAGAGGCTAGCAGCTGCAGCACCACCGTAAAGGCGGTGGCTGTTGCTGTAGCTGCACCAACCAGACACCAAGGAGTGGCACTGGAACCAGGCTTAAGGTAGGTAAGGGCGGGATGGATCTCGTGGGGTGGGGGTGTGTGGGAGGTGGGGGGAGGCAGCAAGGGCAGTGGGGTGTCACTCAATGGGTCCCCTACTTCCCAATACCAGATCCCTCATTCAGGAACTAAGTGCCTTTGAACGAGGGAACTCCCGCAGGTGCCGGGAAGCAGCCTGCACAGCTTTTCGTGCCATGCTTCCCATGCGACGACACAGGGCCACCCGCCACACAGCTAATTGTGGCTGCAGCAAGAAGAGGCCCTTAATTAGGGGTTAATTACCCAGTTAAAGACCTCAATTGGTGGTGGGGAGGGAAGGTAGTTTACAGGCCTTCCGGCCCTGGATTAAAGTTCGGCAGAGGCGGACGGTGGTGGGGTCCTCCCCCGCCACCCTCCCACCTGATTTTATGCTCTCCCCACCTCCAAACCCAACATGGGGGAGAATGTAAAATTCCACCTAGAGTTAATGTTTCAGGTCTGTGACCCTTCATCAGAACATTAACAAGAACATGATGCATTGGGCTGGATATTGGCTGGAGAGGCTCCCGGCGCTGGGGCGAAATGGTGGGGGGAACCCAGCCTTTGCCATTATCTCCCATCACCCCTGTTCCCGCCACGTCCAGAGCGTGGTCTGGGTGTCAACGTTTTGTGTCAATGTTTTGAGGCAGGATCCCCATCCCTTTAAAGACTTTGAATTTGCCTCTGGGCAGGAAGGCTGTCAGCCTATTCTGTCTCCGGGAAGATCGATGGGCGACGGGTCCTCCTCCCCACGGCTCCCCCCCCCCCCCCCCTCCGCCCCACTGCCGCCCATTGTGATTCTCCATGCCCCCTGCCTGTGATCCTGCCTGAGGCTAGGCCTGTAATATCCTGGCCGTTAACTTTGTTTCTCTCTCCACAGATGCTGCCAGACCTGCTGTATATTTCCAGCATTTTCTGTTTTTAATTCAGATTTCCAGCATCTGCAGTATTTTGCTTTTATCAAAATTATTTGTTGGTTTGCTCCTGTAAAATACTAATCCACCGCTTTCTTCAGTTCAAGAAACTGAAGTGATTTGTGTAATTAAAATATTTCATCCTCAAATGATATATTCTTGCCTTTCAATAATTGTTTATTCTGATAATATTTGTCGACAAAATCAAATTACCCATTTGCATTTTCATTTACAGACTATGAATCACCATCCGATGGAACATTTGTTGTGCTTATTTAATTTTTACTGAATCAAGATGACCTGAGTCTATTATTATTTGGCAGCCACGTAGAGTTATGTACTTGCATTGCTATGTCTTTATTCAATCCGCCAAACTTTACGAACAGATTTGCACAGCATGAGTCAAGTACAGGACAGAGTCAAAGATTCGAAGATCTGACTAAGGACAAAGAGCTGCACAAAAGTGAAGGTGTGAAACGGATGTTTGTAGGTTTGGTTACTGTCCAACTTTGATCAAAGAAAGTTATTTGCTTTTGATATCCTGTACTGTATAATAATTGTAACACAATATGATATAATCTCTCATTTTGTTGGAACTTCAAAATATATATATCTAGAGAAATGTGATTGCCATTCTGCTGTTCTGGAACTCTGGTTTCTTTACTCTAGCCCAAAAATAATTACTTGCACCAAATTCATGCCACTCCCAGATTCTACCCAGTGACCAGATTTCTATTAGTCTACTGGCATCATTCTTTATTATTCACATTTTTGATCAGTTTGTAGAATCATAGGGCAGTACTTTTACCCTGACCCGCAGGGAGTGGGATGGTCAGAAAGTCAGGGCAGCCCCTAATTTGGGAATCGCCCACATGTCGCAAAGCGTGTCTCTGATGTCAACGATCAGTTTCCCGCCTGGAGGCTCAGCCTGATTGACAACTGGTGATCACAGCAGCAGGTTAGTCCGTGCCAGGAACAGGGGGTTGACCCGTGGGATGGGGGATGATCGTGGGTGGGTGGGTTGATTGGGAAAGAGGTGTGTGCTGATTGGGGAAGGGGGCTATTGGGGATTGATGTTTGGGGGAGCAGGCGAGCGAGCTGCTGATCCCGGGAGAGAGGTTGGGGCCTGTGGGGAGGATGATCAGAGGCCTTATGGAGATTGGAAGCCTTGGTGGGGTGGATGGTTTCAGGACTTGGTGATGCTGGCAAAATCAGGGCCTGGTTTGGGGGTGGGGGGGAGTTTGGGGCTTGGTTGGACTGTGGGACAAGGTTGAAGGCCTTATAGGGAAGGTGGGGAAGATCGTTGGGGGGGGTGGGTGGGCCCAATTATGGAGGCTCCTCAGGCAGGCACATGGATCCAGGAGGTAAGTGTGAAGGCACTTGCCTCCTGAATGCACCAAGTCCTCACCTTAAGGGAAGCTGCTGGGTTACGCAACTCCCAGTGGTGCTGCTGCAGCTTCAGGAACCTGCCTGCCTTAATAAGACAGCAAGCCCGCAAATGGCCAATTAGGAGTCTGCCTGCGGAAATATCACTGAGCCAGTCCTGCTGCTGGCAAGTGCGAGCTAGGGACTCACTTTTTGCCCCAATGTCAGGGTCCTGAAGCCTGCTGTAAAATTCAGGCCAATACTCCAGCTGAGGCTGAACTAGTATTTTATATAAGTTTAGCTTAACATCCTGGCTTTTGAGCACCAGGCCTCTATTTGTAAAGCCCATGTTCTAATATGCTTCATTAACTGCTTTGTTAACCTGTCATGCCAGAGATTTGTGCATAAACACCCCCAGATCTCTCTCTCTCTCCTTGCATCCCCTTTAAAATTGTACCATTTAGCTTGTATTGTCTATCCTCATACTTCCTACCAAAATGTAGCACCTCACACTTTTGTCTGTTGAATTTCATCTGCCATGTTTCCACCCATTCCACCAGCCTGCTGATGTCCTTTTAGTTAATTACTATCAGCGTTTGCTACACTTCCAAGACTCATGGTATCTCCAAATTTCAAGATTGTGCCCTGTACTCTCAAGTTCAAATCATTAATATATATCAAAAACAGCACTGGTCCTGTAGTGAATCCTGGGGAAATCCACTGTATATCACTCTCCAATCTGAAAAATACTTATCACACCTCTCTGTTCTCTAACTTTTAGACAATTTTGTATCCATGTTGCTGCTGCCTCTTTTATCCCATGAGCTTCAATTTTGCTAACACAGCTAATATGTTTTACTTTATCAAATGCCTATTGAAAGTCCATGACAACAACAACATGTGTTTGTTAATAAATAATATTATTTGTGACATTAATAAAATGATTATTTACATGTGTGAAACATTATTTCTCGTGGCTATTGTACCCACTAAAAGTAATAATTATTGAATAAACAATTTCCTGTGACAGTAGTGTGTCACCTTTATCATGTCCAATTACGGTGTATACAAATTATAAGCCAATATATTTTACAATTGCAGTCCTCTTCCCAGGCAGCAGGCTGTTGCAAAGATATGACTACTAAATTAACATCTATTTTGAAGTTGCAGCTGTGAATGCCTCAATTATACCATTGTACAAAATGCTGTTCCATGCTATTACAATGTCTTAATCTTCTCTCATCTCCCTCATCTGAGGCACAAATACCTTGAAGCTGAACCAAGTTTAACTGCAAGCAGGTAAACAGGTCTCAAGTTACTGCAATATAGACAAAAATACCAATCAATACTTCTATTTTCCTTATTGCACACTCAGATACAGAGGTAAAGAGAAATCAGTACCTTCATAAAACAAACGAGTTAGCCTAGTTCGGCACTATGTATTCATGGTTGAATGTATATCTTTAAAACACTTTGAAACATATAGAAGTTGGGTATCAAATCAACCATCAAAATCTGTCATTTTGACAGATGTGTGAGTATTAGAAGTGACCTTTGTAATATGTCTGTGAATGTGCTTTCAATGAGAAACTCCTCCTGCCCCAGCAACCATCCCCCCCCCTCTCCACCTCCCCCAAACAACCGTTACACACAGATTTGAAGAATATTTACAGGAGATGATTGGTCTTTCAGTGATCAGAGAGGGCAAGCCTGTTTAGGAAGATCTTGGAAGGAAGAGGAAAAAGAACTAAGAGCAGGAGGCCCTAAGATATCAGTAAAGGAGAGTGATGCTCAGGATATATAGAGTGATTGTAAAAGTCTGTCTCAGGACCTTCTAATGAGGCAGAGCAATATTGTGAATCGAGAATTGTAAGGGATGGGAGCAACCTAAAACAATTACCATCACCAGGGAAAGAGTACTGAGAAAATTATTAGAACTAAAGGCTGACAAGTCCCCAGGTCCTGATGAACTTTATCCTAGGGTCTTAAAAGAAGTGGCTGCTGAGACAGTGGATGCATTGATTTTAATTTTCCAAAATTCTCTCGATACTGGAAAGGCCCCATCAGATTGGAAGATAGCAAATGTAACTCCGCTATTTAAGAAAGGAGGAAGACAGAAAGCAGGAAACTACAGGCCAGTTAGCTTAACATCTGTCATAGGGAAAATGCTGGAATCTATTATTAAGGAGGTTATAGCAGGTCATTTAGAAAATCTCAATGCAGTCAGGCAGAGTCAGCATGGTATTGTGAGGGGGAAATCATGTTTGACTAATTTATTAGGGTTCTTTGAGGAAGTAACATGTAACGTGGATAAAGGGGAACCTGTGGATGTGGTGTACTTGGATTTCCAGAAGGCATTTGACAAGGTGCCACATCAAAGGTTCTTAAACAAAATCAGAGCCCATGGTATAAGGGGTAATGTATTAGCATAGATAGAGGATTGGTTAGCTAACAGGGAACAGAGAGTAGGCATAAATGGGTCATCTTCAGATTGGCAAGCTGTAACTATTAGAATGCCACAGTGATCAGTGCTGGGACCTCAACATTTTTACAATCTATATCAATGACTTGAATGAAGGGACAGAATGTATTGTTGCTAAATTTGCTGATGACACAAAGATAGGTAGGAGAGTAAGTTATGAAGAGGACATAAGGAGTCTGCAAAAGGATATAGATTGGTTAAGTGAGTGGGCAAAGATTTGGCAGATGGAGTATAAAGTGGGAAAGTGTGAACTTGTCCACTTTGGCTGGAAAAATAGAAAAGCAACATATTATTTAAATGGAGAGAGACTGCAGAACTCTGAGATGTCGAGGGATCTGGGTGTCCTAGTCCACGAAACACAAAAGGTTAGTATGCAGGTCCGGCAAAGTTTTTTATTTTTTTATTTATTAGAGATACAACACTGAAACAGGCCCTTCGGCCCACCGAGTCTGTGCCGACCATCAACCACCCATTTATACTAATCCTACACTAATCCCATATTCCTACCAAACATCCCCACCTGTCCCTATATTTCCCTACCACCTACCTATACTAGTGACAATTTATAATGGGCAATTTACCTACCAACCTGCAAGCCTTTTGGCTTGTGGGAGGAAACCGGAGCACCCGGAGAAAACCCACACAGACACAGGGAGAACTTGCAAACTCCACACAGGCAGTACCCAGAATCGAACCCAGGTCCCTGGAGCTGTGAGGCTGCAGTGCTAACCACTGCGCCACTGTGCCGCCCTAAGTGATTAAGAAGGCAGATGCAATGTTGCTGTTTATTGCAAGGAGAATGGAATATAAAAGTAGAGATGTTTTGCTACAGTTGTACAGGGCATTGGTGAGACCACATCTAGAGTATTGTGTACAGTTTTGGTCTCCTTACTTAAGAAAGGATATAACTGCATTGGAAGCAGATCAGAGAAGGTTCACCCAACTGATTCCTGGGATAAGAGGGTTGTCTTATGAGGAAAGGTTGGACAGGTTGGGTCTGTATTCATTGGCGTTTAGAAGGTTGGGAAGTGATCTTATTGAAACATACAAGATCCTGAGGGGACGTGACAGGGTGGATGTTGAAAGGATGTTTCCCCTTGTGGGAGAGACTAAAACTAGGGAGCACAGTTTAAAAATCAGGGGTCTCCCATTTAAGACAGAGATGAGGCGAAATTCTTTCTCTCAGAGGATCGTGAGTCTGCGGAACTTTCTTCCCTGGAGAGCAGTGGAGGCAGGGTCTTTGAATGTTTTAAAGGCAGAGGTAGACAGATTCTTGACAAACAAGGGAGATAAAGGGTAGGCAGGAGAGTGGAGTTGTGTCCACAAACGGATCAGCTGTGATCTTATAGAATGGCGGAGCAGGCTCAAGAGGTCGAATCGCCTACTCCTGCTCCTAGTTCATATGTTCCTGTGGTGATCATGTGGAAGTTCAGTCTTTTTTACATAAGGATGATAAGTTTGTCCTTAGTTTACTTTGCCTGTGTGTGAAATTTCATACAAAAAGTCAGTTCATCTCTGTAAAACCTCTGCTGTAATTTTTTTGCTGTGTAAATCATATAAAAAATTCAGAACTATAGAATTAAAAATCATTACTCAATGAAAGTGGATGACCAAGGCAAAATGTCTGTAGTTGATTTTACTATCAGAATAACTTGTCAGGTATACTTATGTTTCAAAAGTTGTATGACAGTTTATATTTTGAATTGTTAAGAAACAAATTTAATGGATTAAAAGTAATTAGATCCATATTTTACTTCACAGTTTTCAACTAACTGTGTTTTTAAAATTTCATCCCAGCATCTCTTCAATAGTCTGTAAAACAACAATCATTCAAATAGGATTAATATTAGAGAAGTAAAAGTATTGAGGCTTTTGTGAAATGATTTAGCTTTTGCTTGTTTTTAGCAATAAAGACACCACCCACACAATACTGAACTGCTAAAGTGGTAATTGACCAAATTTGTGATGGGAAAGTTAAACATTTTGTGGAAAAATTTGTGGCCACACATACTTCTGAATAGGGACCGAATATTTGTTTGTTAAGTAGTTATAAATCTTCATTGTCACAGTGTTACTTCAGACTGGCTAGATTTTAACCTTTGTACTCTTGTTTCTACATTGAGTGCAAAGCACATTGGACTGTACAGGTTTGAGCTAATAGTGAAAGTTGTAGATTGTGTGACATGTATTTAACAAATTGTTGCCAGAAATAGCGAAAATCTATTGCCTCATTTGACCCTTAAATCAGACTTAAAAGATGTAATTTAGAATACAAAATTACATCATATATTTAGGCCAACCAACTCATTAGTGATTGACTGGTTTTTTTTTTACCATCTTGGCCCGGTACCATTCTGCCACTGTAAAAGGATATCATATTTAATAAAAACTAATTCAGAGTGAGCTAAGGTTGTAATCAACTCAAGGATTGCAAATGATATCATAAACAATGAGAGCACAGCCCAAGCAGTATGCGAATGTTATCCGAAACCTCAGATTGCATTACAACTCCTATTCCCCACACAAACATAATCTGAGGAATTTTTTTTTAAAAGTTAACTTTTCGTCTATTACATCTCAGGCATCAGCATAGTTGTAAGGTTTAGTCAACATGATGTAAGAGAAAGAATATCTGTTTGGATCAATGTGCAGTATACTGCATCATGTGACAGGTACCTTAGTGCAGCCAAGTCCTTTCAAGGTCACACAATTCAGTATTATAAATTAACTCTAGGTTAAATTTATGTTACATGCCGGTAGCACATTAATGTGCGGGTATGAAATTTCTCCATCTATTATTTTAACGAAAGACAGTTAAAATAAATGCAAAAGCAAGATACTGCAGATGTTGGATATTCAAAATAAAAACAGAAAATGCCGGAAATACTCAACAGGTTGGCCGGCATCTGTGGAGAGAGAAACAGAGTTAATGTTTGAAGTAAATGACCTTTCATCAAAACTGGAAAAAGTTATAGATGTAACAGGGTTTAGGCAAATGCAGAGGCAGGAAAAGAGGGAAGGGGAGGAAAGAACAAAAGGGGAAGTCTGTGATGGAGTGGAAGGCAGGAGAGATTAAATAGCAAAAGGCATGATAGTGCAAAGCAAAAGGGAATGATAATGGAATAAATGAAAAAAAAAGGTATGTCCAGAGGAGGTGTGAATGGCTATAGCAGAATCACTACTGTTGTGACCTCAGTTGAGACCACCTACTTTCAAACCAGAGATATGAACTCCCCAGAACAATTTAAAGACGTACAAGACAAGATTTCACATTTTAAGACTTTTACAATGACAACTAAACTAAAAATCAACATTAACTAAACTGTACTTTGTAATAACTAATATACCCCCCCACCACCACCCACCACTCATTTATACATTACAGTGTCTTCATTGAAATGATATCCTTGCAATTAAAAGTCAAAATTCCTCTCAGTTACAATGGGTTGTATTTTTTTTTTAGAGATACAGCACTGAAACAGGCCCTTCGGCCCACCGAGTCTGTGCCGACCAACAACCACCCATTTATACGAAATCCACAGTAATCCCATATTCCCTATCACCTACCTACACTAGGGGCAATTTATAATGGCCAATTTAACCTATCAACCTGCAAGTCTTTGGCTGTGGGAGGAAACCGGAGCACCCGGCGAAAACCCACACAGACACAGGGAGAACTTGCAAACTCCGCACAGGCAGTACCCAGAATCGAACCCGGGTCCCTGGAGCTGTGAGGCTGCGGTGCTAACCACTGCGCCACTGTGCCGCCCTATCTCCCAGTCCGTCTCAAAAGTCAATGTTGTCTTTGCTCATTTCTTCTGACCACTTTAGACCTGGACTTCTGTGAATAAGTGACTCCATGGTCTTTTTTCCCCTGCAATCCTCAACTTTCGAAGCAGGTTCAAGTCTTAGCAGTCTTTTGCTGTATCAGTGTTCTCTCTCTCTCTCTTCTGAGGCTGTCACTGCTGACCTTTGGCTTCCATTCTTCCTTACAGATTCCAGACTTAGGAAAGCCTCTTGAATCTATCCCGAATCCAAAGTCAATAGCCATTTTTCTTTTACAATATGCAGAGTCCACAAGTCTGGCCACAGCAGAACCACCTGGGCTTTCCTTTGCTTCCAGGTGTTACAAAATTTCAACTCCAGTTTGCATCTTCAGAGCTCCTGGCTCCCTGTTTATGATGTGAGAATCTGGGAGAGTGAAGCACATTGTCCTTCAGGTTTTAGAACCTTGCACTCTGCTTTCAAAAGGGTCTTTGCTCACATGGTAACCAAGATCCCTGTCCTGTCTTTATGCAGAGTTCGTCGAGGTCACATATCTTCTCTGAATCCTTTTTACACCTTGTTAAAAATCACAGTTTTAAAAATATAATCACAACATAAATTTAAAAATAAAAATCCAGTGTTCATAACACTACCAACAACTGCTGTCTGAAAAATTGTGAGGTGGTTATGTTTTGAAATTCTTGAACTCATGTTTGAGTTTGGAAGGCTGTAAAGTACCTAATTCAAAAATGAGGTGTTGTTCCTTGAGCTTACATTGAACTCCATTAGAACCATGTAGGGGGACAAGGGCAGAGAGGTCAGAGTGGGATTGGGACGCATAATTAAAATAACAGGCATGCTTGTGGAATGAATGAAAGTGTTCCACAAAGCAATCACCCAATCTGCATTTGGTATCCCCACTTTAGAGGAGAAAGCATCGTGAGCAGCAAATACAGTATAATAAATTGAAAGAAGTACATGTAAATCGCTGTTTCACCTGGAAAGAATGTTTAAGACCCTGGATGGTGAGAAGACAGGAGGTAAAAGGGCAGGTATTATACATTCCAGGTATAATTACATTATACCGTTGTTAAAATATCAAACAGAGGAAAATTTTTACAGTGTGATTATGATTAAAATTTTAAGTTGTCTATTTTACTTCCACATTTTGCTCCCAGCCCCCGATGTTGGGTTCTGTTGGGGCGGGGGGCAGAAAATTGGAGCGGCAGCGGCTGCTGCGGAACCTGACGCCAGGATTGTCCGGCCCGATCTTCCCGGCGGTGGGAAGCTCTGTGACGGCCCCTCCGCTGATCTGCGATGGGACCCGAGTTAGCATGTTTAAATCATATCTTTGCATGAATTAAAATGTAAACCACAGCAATCTTACCTTCAGTTCCTGATCTTAAGCACGATATGCGGCACTCACACGCCTTCACTTTTCTGTCCAGGGAAAGCTGGCGCCACCGAGGTGGGGAAGGGGTGAACTCTGCACTCTGTTGAGTACGGGGGGGAAAGGGTGAACTCTGTACCCTCTTGGGTATGAGGATGGAAAGGGTGAACTCTGTACTCTGTTCAGTATGGAGGGGGGAAAGGGTGATCTCTGCACTTTGTTGAGTATGGGGGGGGGGAAGGGTGAACTCTGCACTCTGTTGGGTATGGGGGGAAAGCGTGAACTCTGTACTCTGTTCAGTATGGAGGGGGGAAAGGGTGATCTCTGTACTCTGTTCAGTATGGAGGGGGGAAAGGGTGATCTCTGCACTTTGTTGAGTATGGGGGGGAAAGGGTGAACTCTGTACTCTCTTGGGTATGAGGATGGAAAGGGTGAACTCTGTACTCTGTTCAGTATGGAGGGGGAAAGGGTGATCTCTGCACTTTGTTGAGTATCGGGGGGGAGGGGGAAAGGGTGAACTCTGCACTCTGTTGGGTATGGGGGGAAAGCGTGAACTCTGCACTCTGTTCAGTATGGAGGGGGGAAAGGGTGATCTCTGCACTTTGTTGTATATTGGGGGGGGGCGAAGGGTGAATTCTGCACGCTGTTGGGTATGGAGGGGGGAAAGGGGAGAACTCTGCATTATAATGTATGGTTTGCAGGGCTGACAGTCTTTTAAAAATGGTGCCAGCACCTACTCCTTCAACAGGTGATACCGTGAACAGTGTCACCGAGGCTGTGGCTGCAACGTCATTGGGGAGGTGGGGGCAGCCGCCGTTAATATGTCAACATGTAATCGCGGCAGTGCAGGTCCCATGGGGGACTGCCATCATGTTCTGCGTCCTCTGCCACTTCAGGCAGCAGAACTACAAAATCCAGCCCATTGATTTTGAAATTGCTTTGGGCACAAAAAAACGGTGATCTCATAATATTTAATGGTTGGTGTAACAATTTTCCCCGTGCAGGTATATCTCTCATTCCAAGAGAAAGTGCTGAATGAGGAAGGACTATTTGGTCCATCAGACCCATTCCTTCTAACAACCTTATTAATTGAAACAGACTTTACTCAATTAAATTTCCTGAGGTAAATGTTTCAAGGATATAATTTCCCCCGGTAATGTAACAAAACTCCAGAAAATGTATCTGAAATTATTTCTACATACAGCTACTACCAATGAACTCAACCCTGAGTGACTGTATTCCACAGGCAACACCTACATAGTCTGGAGAACTAGAATTAGATTATCTATGATGTATGTGATCATTTCCATCTATCCATGCATATCTTTCAAATTTCACTCTCATTATTAACTGATGACTCATCTAGCTCCTGTATTAAGGATTACTCGTATTAACTATTTTTGTGGGGAGTCGATTCAATATAATTACTCCTCCATGCAGAAAAAAATCTTCTCACTCCTATTTTTTGCTGTTCAGTAGAATGTAAGAGAATTACCCCATTTCTATTCTTAATTTACGGCACAGCAACAACATTGTTGGACTGTGCAGTTTTGAAACCTACAATTCCTGTAAGTGCTCTTTCATTAGTGAAAAGGAGAAACTAGTGATCCTTTCGCATTTGTCAAGTATTTAGCCAACAGTGGCATGCACGGTTTTGAAGCAAAATCTTTCAATGAAATCCATGTAGTAACATGGAGAAAAATAGGCACATTTTCATCTGTAATGATCCCTCACCCCTTCACCACCCAACCCCTGCACCCCCTACACCCCACAAGGTATGTGAAGGAGTTAGCAAACAATGCAATATGTTGCTGAAATGGCCAACAGGCTGCTTCAGAATTAATTCATGACTTGATGAATGGCACCAAAGTAAGCAATGAATATTAGTAAATGTTTATGGACATGGTAGGAAGAACTAGTTGAAAAGCTATGTGGAAATGAAATAGCAGAAGCGAAATTGTTGGGTTATGTGAATTATTTTATACATGCCAGGATGAGATATGGAATGTACTGCTAGAAGGAACTCTATTAGCCATATCAGCTTGCCCCAATCCCCACTAACCTTATGTTCAAAGGCTAAAGGCTGAAGATTTAAACATTATCTGTCTGTTCCCAGAAAGTGTAGTCAACACTGCAGACCTCCAATGCATCTGCATTTGTTTTAAAATGTGCTCCCATACAATTCTGCTTCACAAAATGAATTAACAATTCTGGCTGATGTCGTCACACACACAAACTACATGTGAACAAATGGCAAAGTTACCATTGTGCTGAGATTATGCTCTAACATTAGTTTAAGGGGTGTCTTGATAACTAGGCAAATACTATGCTTTGGCTCTGACTGTTGACTGCTCAACAACAACAATTGCAATTAAATTATCTGGATTAATGCATAGTGAGTTATGGAAGTACGCTAATAAAGTTTTAGGATCACCTAAAATATGTTAAGTAACTCACTGTTTTTTGTTCTAGTACAACAAATGTGGGAAAATATAACTTTAAGGTCCCTTATTATCTCCAAAGGCCTTAAGTATAGCATGTTTTTGAAAAACTTTATATAGTTTTATTTTTTTATCTGAAGTGCATATATTACAGTAACTTTTGAACCCTTTATCCTGCTTCCCAAATCTACAGAGGAATTTGATCCAATGTTTGTGCACTCCATAGAACCACAGCATCTGGGTGAAAAAACAGGATGAGGTATTAAGCAAAAGCACCTTCAGCTTTGCAACATTCAGAGTTTTTATTTTTGTCTCAGCATGTAAACTTACAAGGCCAGTTATCGAATTATCAGTATGATTTTCTTAATTTGTGAAGAATCCAATGACTGACATTGGATTTAAAAAATCTAAGGATTCTAGGAACATAAGAAGGTACAGGACTGGAAACGACCATTACAATGTTTGTAAAATTTAATATGAATAAACAATACAACCAGCAGCTTGTTATAAAAGTTAATTAAAAAACATTAATGAAACTCAGTGTGACATGACAAATGAATATGTTGTGGGCATTCCCAATATCAGTGTTTGAAGAATTGAGCATTTACGTTTGTTTAAGAGATAGCCCTTCTTATTAGAATCTGTTCTTAGGGCTGAACATCAACTGCTGAAACATATCTCTATTAGTCAACATTAATCTCTTTAGTCAATCTGTCAGCACTATGCTTACCCTGAAGCAGTCTGCAACAGGTGCTTTATACTTCTGTCACACACAGATCCTGTAATCAGTCTGCCCGTATGACTTGACGGTGAGTATCCCATCAGTTAGCTGCGACTGTTAATGCCACAGTTAAAACTCTTTCTGGAGGTGGCTTGATCCTGTGTCTGTCTGTGTCCCAGAGAGAAGTCATGCTTGGGTCAGGAATTGCATATATATGAAACTGGTAAGGCTGTCAGTTGTGGCATTAGGTATAAACAAGGCAAACACACACATTGCTTTCTGGCTGCTATACAGGATGTGATCTCCCTTTGTGTAATTTCATACATCACTTTCATATCTTGACTTGGATATAATCAAATGGTAAATGGCAATAAACATTACAAAACTGAATTTCAACTCAGTCATAGATGTAGTTGATGCTAGCACCCCCAATTTAATGTTCTGAACCATATGCTTTTGTTCCTCCCAAACTAATTTTATGTTGTTCTATATGCTTCTTTCTGCCCTGCATCCTCACATTGTTCAAGCCAAGATGGCTTGCATCAGCTCATATTATTCTTGGTTGTTCCGTTGACCTCAAAGATGGAAATCCTATAACTCACTCAGTTTCCCTTTGAACTATAATCATGCAGATTTTAAAAGTCAATCTTGATGTTGTTTCGAATCACTACCTCTTGACTTAACTTATCTTCTTTCATACTCTTCATGTTTTGCGCTGTTCCGGCAATACAGCCCCTCACCTAGAATTTGAAATAATGAAATAACCAGCTGTGGCAAGGCAGATTCTATTATTGGATCTGCCAATTTATATATGCATAATAAGCTGTAATCACTTGTGACAGAGCTAAAGGACTTTTTGTTTTGACTCCTTTCCAAACAACCGTATCTGAGCAGCAGGGGGAAGAGGTGTCCCCTTGTTGGAGGAGGAGACAGCACCCTCTAGCAACCACAGGGGAAGGGGGCCCAGATCTCCTTGGCCATGTGTTCAAAATAAAGATGCTTTCAGAGCATGCTAGACTGTTGTTGGCATTGAGTAAAGTGGCCATGACTTCTGTACAATGATGACAATTATGGAAGAGTCCACATCATGGGCTGGATTTAGTTCTCTGCCAGGCATTGGTGGCCGTGGAGGGCAGGCCTGAAGATGCCTTCAGGAGTGGTCCGCCACGCACCCCGACGGTGACGGGACCCCCATTTGCATATTTAAATAAATTAAAATAAATGCATTAATGATACTTACGTAGCCGCCTGAGTAGCTGCTCTGATCTTTGGCCCAGTGACTCGCACTCCTGCGCCTTCGGATCCCCATTCGGGGAATCGAGGCACCACACTGGTGGGGAGGGGGGAGGAGGTAAGTTTCTCAGTGCTGGGGTGGGGGGAATGGGGTCAAATTAATGTCATGGGTGTAGGAGATGGTGGGAAGGGTTGTAGTTGAAAGTTTACTCAGTTTGGGGGGCAAGGTCAGGTGGGCAGGCTAAGTGTTTGCAGGGGGGAAGAGGGTAAATAGTTAATCAAATTGTGATGGGGGGGTGGGAGAGGGGCAGGAGAAATTTCTTTTTTTTATTTACTTGCGCTTTAAATATTTAAATTTACCGGTAGGGCTCAAAGCCCTTTAAAGATGGTGTCAACGCTTGCGCACAGGCAGCTGATGTCATTGCCAGCTCTGATCTTTGGCCCAGTGACTCGCACTCCTGCGCCTTCGGATCCCCATTCGGGGAATCGAGGCACCACACTGGTGGGGAGGGGGGAGGAGGTAAGTTTCTCAGTGCTGGGGTGGGGGGAATGGGGTCAAATTAATGTCATGGGTGTAGGAGATGGTGGGAAGGGTTGTAGTTGAAAGTTTACTCAGTTTGGGGGGCAAGGTCAGGTGGGCAGGCTAAGTGTTTGCAGGGGGGAAGAGGGTAAATAGTTAATCAAATTGTGATGGGGGGGTGGGAGAGGGGCAGGAGAAATTTCTTTTTTTTATTTACTTGCGCTTTAAATATTTAAATTTACCGGTAGGGCTCAAAGCCCTTTAAAGATGGTGTCAACGCTTGCGCACAGGCAGCTGATGTCATTGCCAGCCGGACAGCCTGCCCCCTCCATGTCATCGGGGGGCGACCCACCCCGGCTATTATAATGAGCCACCGCATTAAAAATTGCGACGGCTCCAAGACATGTGACCTGCGTGGGTGGGCCGATGTTCTCTTTGCCCACTGCCAACATTGGCAGCGGGAACAAAAGATTCAGCTGCATACTTCTGTGAAGCGATGATGCATGATATAAAAAGAATGCAGCTATTGTTGGATCATATGCATGCTCCAGGTTCACCTGATGTGAAGCTTCTGACAGTTGAGACTAAGTATGCCATTTTTGCATGCTGTCCACACTTTGTGCTTTGTCCCAGCAAAATTGGCCTATAGGGATGAATCTCAGGGTACTTCTCACAGCCTGACTTCTACTACTTGAATGTCTCCATGTCTCACTGACCAGAACTGAGCGGAGTGCTCTAAGTATGCTCTGAACAGAGCACAACGTCCGCTGATTTGAATTATTCTGTTTTGGCTATATAATTCAACATTCAGCAGTCCGTGTAGAAATGCAGCAAGACCTGGACAATATCCAAGCTTGGGCTGATAAGTGTCAAGTAACATTCGCACCTCAAAGGTGCCAGGCAATGATCATCTCCAACAAGAGAGAATCTAACCATCTCCTCTTGACATTGAATGGCATTACAATTGCTGAATCCCCCACTATCAACATCCTAGGGGCTACCATTGACCAGAAACTGAACTGGACCAGCCATATAAATACCATGGCTACAAGAGCAGGTCAGAGGCTAGGAATCCTGTGGCGAATAACTCACCTCCTGAGTCCCCAGCGCTTGCCCACCATCTACAAGGCACAAGTCAGGAGTGAATGGAATACACTCCACTTGCGTGGATGGGTACAGCTCCAACAACACTCAAGAAGTTCGACACCATCCAGGACAAAGCAGCCCACTTGATTGGCACCCCATCCACTAACCTTCACTCCCTCCACCACCGACACACAGTGCCAGCAATGTGTACCATCTACAAGATGCACTGCAGCAACACACCAAGGCTCCTTAAACAGACCTTCCAAACCCGCGACTTCTACCACCAAGAACGACAAGGGCAGCAGATGTATGGGAACACCACGACCTGCAAGTTCCCCTCCAAGTCACACACCATCCTGACTTGGAACTATATCGCCATTCCTTCACTGTTGCTGGGTCAAATTCCTGGAACTCCCTTCCTAACAGCACTGTGGATGTACCTACCTCTCATGGACTGCAGTGGTTCAAGAAGGCAGCTCACCAACATCTTCTCAGGGGCAATTAGGGATGGGCAATAAATGCTGGGCTAGCCAGCAATGCCCACATCCCATGAATGATTGAAAAAAATACTGACTTTCTTTATTGCTGCTCTGTATTGGTTGGACATGTTGCGTCTTGAATGTAATAATACTCTTAGATTTCTTTTGACTTTTCCCTTGGTTGTATCATCAGTGTGTCACTTCCTATTTTTTTTATTGTAGTTCTTTATATTTGTCTGTATTAAATTTCAACTGTTCTGTCTTCTCCCCATCCTGACACAACGCTGCTATAAGTACTTTTTTACTCTTCAGTCAATTTGTAATATATTCCCAGATTTACCGTGAACCCCTTCAGCTTTGAATTTAACTAATAACATTTTGTGAAGAACATTGTTAAGTACCTTTGGAAGTCTCGGTACACCATGTTGTTTGGTGTTCTACTGTCACGAGAAGGTTGGTCAAGTATGGTTTTAGCCTTCTGAATCAGTGATAATGTTGTTTATGTGTTTATCACCGTATAGATACTCTTGAATTTTTGTCCTGATATTCTTTTACTTTACATGGAATGGAAATGTGACTAATGTTCTGTAGTTGCTGGTCTCTTTTGTTATTGTTTCAAATATGGGCACCACATTATCCTGTTTCCAATCCAGTGGCACCTTATCAGTGTCTAGTAACTCCCTTACAATAATTGTCAATGCCTCACAAATCTCCATAGCATCTCTAAGTACTGTAGGATAAATACTATCTATCCCTGAAGATTTATTTGTGTTGATTGATTTTGCTTAGTTTATCTCTGTTTGGGGACAACATGTTTTTCATGTCTTCCCTCATGAGTACTTGGAGGAAATAATCATCTCTGCCCCCTTCCCAAATTAAAATAAATTTGCATGTCATTTGGACACAATAGTAGTACCATAAAGTGAGTCTGGAATTATGTTATAGACCATTTGTCTGTCACTTGATTATACAGTTCATCAAAAAAACTCGCCTCTTTTGCCTCTGTAAAATGCACCTCACCAAATGCACCCTTCTATTTACAGATTATATTTCCAAAATCCACAAAAATGTTTTCAACCACCCAACCACCAGAATAAATGATCAAAGGATATGCAATTTAAAAAGCTTTAGTTTGTAGTGGGAATCAGACTTTTTTCTGCCAGGGAGGCCAAATATTTGATTATTTTTATCCATAGGAATGTATTTCAATAGCTGGTATTTTCATTAAGAAAAACTCTAAATGATAGGAGGTTACACTCAACCACCATACAAATAAAACACTATACGCTTGCAATGGATTGAGAACTTTTGAGACTGCTTTAAACAATCTGCACACATTTGCAGTGTGATTTTCAAGTGTGTTTTGTATATTTCTGATGAAGCTGCACAAATGTAACATTTTTTAAAAGAAGTTTTAAAACATAAGTTTTAAAAAATAGAAAAATATTCCAACAGTATTTTTAACTTAAAGTGAGATGTAAAGGTACATTAAAAAAAATAAAAACACAGTATGAGGAAGAGAAAGAGACAGAAGAGCCTGGTGTTACTTTCATTCCCATGATCTTACACAAAAGTGGCGTGTTGATGTGTTTCAATGTGAATAAATGAAAAGGGTTTGCAAAGCTTTTTTTTGTACTTAAGAGTGGTTGTGACCAGGTCATTTTCACAAAAATACCCTAAAGCATCTTTTACACACCTTTCACATGTCCTAGAAAGTGATGGTCCCAAGTATTTTATTCGAACATTTGTAAATAATGCCATTTTAAAGTCGGCATAAAAACAAAGATGGGTATTTATAATCATGCCTTTCATGACCTCAGGATGTTCTCAAGTGCTTTACAGCTCTTATTTGAGCTCTTAGCTGACCAATGATTCCCTACTTTTGAATTGGTTAGCAAGCCATTAATGAATATTTTCTTGGTGACTCCAAATATTTAGGAATATTAATGGAAAGCAAACTAACAAACGTAGCACTAAAAGCAAAGATGTCTATTTTTTCAGTTTTTCTCTGAAATTATTGAAGTACTTGGTTATATTCAGTTAAGCTGAACATTTCTAAACTTGATCTCTGTACCACAGCTTACACAGATTTCCTGGAGTGAAGCAGAAATATTTATTCTTTTAGGGTTCCCTGATGCACACTTCAGTGCATTGGGAGGTCAGGATTTGCACATTTACAGTTTAGTTACTCTATGTCAAAGGCACTACTGAAACTGATGAAGGCAGTAGAGCAACTGACTCATTTGAAATTGATTATACGAAATCACATAATGAAAGAGCATGCAAACCTCAAGAAAGCATGAGTAATGAGCATCAAGCATTGGGTTCCATAAATACGCCAACGCATACTTCACTGGAAAAACGTCTTTACTCAGAGCAATCTAAGCCTAGAGAGAAATAAAGCGGCTTATGACTTTTCCCAAAACAAAACATTTATAAAGTCATGCAAAGGCACATTTATTTTAATGTGCTGTTATACAAGAGATAGTTTGAGACCAATGCCTTTTCAAGGCCGGTCAAGTTCAGGAAAATGGAGCCCTGCCCAAGTGCACTTCCATTCATAGTTCCCTGCTAATATGAAATAGAATATACGAACATAGGAATTAGGAGCAGGAGTAGGCCACTCGGCCCCTCAAGCCTGCTCCACCATTCAATAAGATCATGGCTGATCTGATTGTAACCTCAACTCCGCATTCCCACCTACCCCAATAACCTTTCACTCCCTTGCTTATCAAGAATCTATCTACCTCTGCCTTAAAAATATTTAAAGACTCTGTTTCCACTGCCTTTTGAGAAACACTGCTCCAAAGACTCACGATACTCAGAGAAAAAATTCTTCTCATCTCTGTCTTAAATGGGTGACCTCTTATTTTTAAATAGTGACCCCTAGTTCTAGATTCTCCCACATGGGGAAACATCCTTTCCACATCCACCCTGTCAAGACCCCTCAGGATGTTTTAATCAAGTCACCTCTTACTCTCCTAAACACCAGCAGATAGAAGGCTAGCTTGTCCAACCTTTCTTCATAAGACAACCCGTCCAGTCCAGGTATTAGTCCAGTAAACCTTCTCTGAACTGCTTCCAATGCATTTACATCCTGCCTTAAATAAGAAGTGTTGGAGAACATTTTTATGGAGTTTTTCACCAATTGCAGTTATACTGCCAAAGAAGTGTGAGATTATCTTTTCAAGCTTCTTCAGCTTGGCTGAATTTGATGCACATTGGAATTGCATGAAAATGAATTCATTCAAAGTCAAAAACTTTGCATTGACATAAACAGCGTACTCTAACTAGTCTATTACTTGCCCCCATATGATGAGTCTCTACAGCTAGTTAGCTGCGCATGAACTGTGCACTTAGCTCGTCTCTGGCTCCTAGCCTAATTGATGTCAATAGAACCTTTCAGCCAGTCATGTTTTTATAGTAATTACATGTGTATGCTTTCAGAGGACATCTAAATGATTGTACAATACTGTCTTCTGGTCACCATCATAAATTGATTTTTCATTTCCCACAAAACAATGTGGCTTTTTTCTCTTTTTATTCATTTCTTTCCCCTATTTCTTTCTTCCCTTCCTCCTATTACTTCGGTCCCCTACATGCCATGCATCATTTTCCTGGTCAGTGCCCGGCCACACACCCTTTCTATGTGTTTTCCTTACCGCTCTTGCATAGCATTAGAGTGCACAGACTAATGCTCTGATTATTCCTCTGCCTCAAGGAAATCACTTGTCGCCATTCAGCTGTGTACTTAAAATGTTATTCATTAAGTAAGCTAAATGGGTCATTGTTATTCGGTTTGGTTGGGAGGAGAGCTGTGGTGAATTTGTACTGAAAGTGAAGGATGTTAGTACAGGGGAATAGAATACTTATCCACTTATTTCCACTCAGGTAATGTATCAGTATTAACTGCAGGTCAAACTTAGAGCAAAGTTCCATATAACTGTTGGTCTTTAAACTATTTCTATAAACTGCTTGTGAGAATAAGCATATTTTTTGACTGATGTGATAGGATCTTGGGGTGGTGTTTCCATTAGGATAGCTGGTTTTAATAGCGTAGTTGTCCGAAATTGGCCAAAACAGTGCAAATGTTTGAGGAATTTCAAATGCAAGTTATGTCCAGGTCAAATCTATTTTATGCTGGTTTAAAAAGTATTGCACTGGAATCAAGCCCTGCCCACAATGCTGGCCACACCCACAGATTGAATAAATGAGAATAGCAAGTTTCCACTAATTGTGCCCATTTATGGCCTTTTCAGGAGGCTATTCCAATTAAGATGGCTTGTTTAGCTTAAAGGTATGAGTAGACATATTGTCTAAAAGTTTTTAAATATTAAAAAATATTTAGTTTGCTATGAAACTTGACCAGTGTACACTGTAATAAAATTAGTAAATACTTTAGTATAGTTTTTGTTAAAGTCATTTTCCATTACTTAAAATGAGGATACTTACAGGTGTTGGACTAGACACCTTTATTAAAATGCTTATTTTTTGTGATAAATCCAATTTCCACAATATTAATAAAACTGTACTAGGTTACCAACCACTCTTAAAAACATCAGGAAAATTTTTGCATGCAAGAGACAAAAAAAAAATAGATTTGAAAGCATTGCTGATTGCGTTGTTTCATGGAGGCTTTTACGCAAGTAAGTTTGTGCAGAAACATGAACCATAACTTCACTTCAGAAAACCAGTACAATTTTGAGCACAATTTATGTCCAGATTGCTGACTCCATTGAAAGTGAAAACACTACCTGGTTGCACTGATGTATATATTACACCCTGTGCAATGACCAGGGGAGAAAGGGGTCTAGGGTTCCCTCTCAGCCTTCACCTGGTCTTACTGTAACAGGGTTTAATTTTAAACACACCGTTTTTTTTAGCTCCGCCTTCCTGAATCCTTGTTCACTAACTTCCAATTATAAGGCAAAGAAACTAGCCAAACAGGTTTTCTTACGTGTAAGGAAAAAAAGGTTGAACTTTATTAAACTTAAACTCTAATTCGGTTAATGCCTATGGATAGCATGCATATGTGATATACACATGCAAATACAGACAGAAAAGAGCATAAGAAATAAATGGAAAAGTTTGAGGCAATATCAGAAGATGGTTTTGGTTACTGTTCTTCATGTTCACTGTAGAATCCTTGATTGTAGGCAAGTCTTGCTTTCCATTGGGGCCCAGAATTCTTCTTAAACCTTGTTCGATGTAGGAGACTTTTCTCTCTTGAAGTTCATGTTTCCTCAGTGGGTCCAGAGGCTTGTGAGAAAGAGATGGGAGCAGACAGGACAGGTATTCTCACTCCAGGAACAAACAGTCTTTTTGAGTTTAAAAACCCTGTGGCTAGCTCAAAAAACCCTGGACCAGCCAGTTAGTCATGTGACTAGTCCTGGCTTTTGTGGATTGTATCATCTTAGCAGTCTCTGGAATGCTCTTCCTTACACCTTCAATGTCTGGTGATCAAAATCTGTTGTGGGTTGAATGTGTCAGGGAATGGTCCTTTTGTCTCCACAAGCACTGTCTGTTAGTATGCAAATATTTTTCAGCTAAGTGTTTGGCAGGCCTTGTAACAGGCCTTTTCTTCGTCCTGACAAGTTTAAAATCAAAGTTCATATGACAAAATTAATATGCCTCATTCTTGACAACATGACACCCTGTTCCACTGTTCCTGTTAATCAGACAGAAACACTAGCTATTCCCTTATAGTTAGTTGAAATAAGATCATACATAGAGGTGCAACTTCGGTGTTTGATTTTGTAGTATATCAATTCTACACCATGGTAATACGGTTTAGTTGGATAAAATAAACTACTGTTATGATCAGGTGAGAAAGAGGTCAAAGGTTCCCTTTCAGCCTTCACCTGATCTTACTGTAACAGGGTTTAATTTTAAACACATTGTGTTTTTAGCTCCCCCTTGGTGAATCATTGTTCACTGCTTTCCAATTATAAGGCAAAGAAACCAGCAAAAACAGGCTTTCTTAGGTTTAAAGAAGAAAAGCTGAAATTTATTAAACTTAAATTCTAATTTGGTTGACGCCTACGGATACACGACGCGCCCACGCTAGCAAACATACGTGATACACACATGCAGATAGAGACAGAACAGAGCAGAAGAAATAAAGTGGAAAAGTATGAGGCAATATCTGAAGAGTTGTTGAGTCCTTTAAATGTCTTGCTTTTCGTTGGGGCCCAGTATTCTTCTTAAACCTTGTTCGCTGTAGGAGACTTTCTCTCTTGGGGTTCATGTGTCTTCAGTGGATTCAGAGGCTTGTGAAAAAGAGATGGGAGCAGACAGGAGAGAGATCTTCTCAGTCCAGGAGCATTCTGCTTTCTGGCCAAACTGTTTGTACAAATTCAAAAAACTCAGGTTGCCCAACAGGTTAGTCATGTGACTAGCTGTTTTGACCATGTCTGTTTGTGAATTCAGCCATCTTATCAGTCAACCTGGAATGCGAGCTCCCCCACGTTCAACGTCTGATGATCAAAAGTCCATTGTGGGTTGAATGTCAGGGAATGGCTGCTTTGTCCTTCCAAACACTGTCTGTTAATATGCAAATGTGTTTTCCTGTCACGGCTGATCTGTTCAACAAGTCTTCCCCTCACTCCAGTAACAGTTACTAATCAATGTTCATGACAAAATTAATGTGCCCCATTCTTGGCAGATGGGGGCCCAGCATGACACTACTCATTGACCATTTATGGGTTATGACTTTCACATCCCAAAGATAGTGGGCTGGATTTTGTTCTTCTACAGGTGTCGGGTTCCGTGGCGGGGGGGGGCCCTGAAGATGCCTCCAGGAGAGGGTCGCCATGCACCCCGACGCCAGGAGCACCCGGCCTGATATCACCGACAGCAGAAAGGCCTCATGGCGGACCGCTGCTGCTCGGCGACTAGACTCTAATTTGAATATTTAAATAAATTAAAGTGAATGAATTAATGATAACCACGTCGCTGCCTGATGTCCTGCTGCGATCTTCGGCCCGATGGCTGGCACTGCTGTGCCTTTGGATCCTCGTCTGGCGAAACGCGGTGCCACACTGGTGCGGAGAGGGGAGGAAGTAAGTTTATCAATGCGGTGGGGTGAGGGGACAGGGTCAAATTAACATCATAGGCGTAGGGGATGGTGGGAAGGGTTGCAGGTGAAAGTTTGTTCACTTTGTGGGGGAAGGTCAAATGGTAAAGGTAAGTGTCTTATGGGGTGGGGGGAGGGCAAATAAATAATTTAATTGTTATTAGTGGGTGGGAGATGGGCAAAATTAAAGCATTTATTTAGTTTTATTCACTTTGCCTTTAAATATTTAAATTTCCCAGTAGAGCTGACAGCCCTTTAAAAATGGAGTCAGCGCCTGCACATAGACAGCTGACGCCATTGCTGGGGACAGACAGCCCACCCCCTCCATGTGATCGGCAGCTGCACTCGGAAGATTGCGGCGGTTCCACGACATGCGGCCCATGCGGGCAGGCAGCCGTTTTTTTCGGCGGCGGGCTTATAAAATTCAGCCAAGTATTCCACACCAATGAAAAAAATGATAAATAAACACACATGGAAATATCAACTCATAGTCCCATCCATCGATTGGGTCCTCCATGCAACTGCAAAATTGACAGTCCCTTTTTGCACTGGCATCATAGGAGCAAAGGACAATGGATAGCAGCATAGATCCTAAAGTTTTGGCACAATGATGATAGCCAAACGATGCATAAAATATGCATGTTCCTGAGTGTTGTTTTACAAAATATATCCCAGAAGAAGATCTAAGATTCCCGAATGCAAGTTTTTAGGAGTCTCCACTCAACTATAGTGATAAATGTCTGGTTGTTTTTGTTAAACATTTTCTCCACTTTCCTTCTGTCCTCTGCTAAAGGCATTCGGGTAGATCTTGACCTGTTGCTATAGTGTAATCTGGGAGACAGCCAGCCAGTGGTGCATTTTACATAGATTTATCAGCAGGTTATTTTGTGATGGGGAACTATCACAACTGAGCCCAGTCATGGTCTTCACTCAATATCTGCATGTACACACTTTCTGGACAGCAAGAAGGAATAGCTTGTTATCCTACTGTAGGCTGGTGACTTGGGATAGATTTTCAATTTGCCACCCACATATAAAACTGCCTTTGCAGACCAGCTACCCACTATAGACATTGACAATTTTCATTTCCATTGATCTCATGAATCCGCTGTGCTGGGTTGACAAGTGATGAGTTCATTTGTACTGCACCTACTACCACCTCAGTTAAGATCAACTAACTCAGCACAGATCAAGATCAAAACTGGGACTTTCCTGCTGTGTATGGTTCAGTCCATTTATCTGTCAACAAATAATATTGTTGATAAAATGGACTGTGTAGTACCAAAGAAAAATTGATATTGTATGTCCTCAGGTGCAACAAAATTCGTTAAAAACAATTGATTATTCCAAAATTTGAAAAGTTGGTTCCAGGAGGCGAAGTGTTGACACGCTACAGAGACACGAAGCGGCGAGATGTTGGGTTGTTGCCCATCCTTCAGTTGGTTGTAAATCTCAGACGCAATACAGTGAAAATCCACTAAGTGAAGCCATAAATGCTTTTGAAGAAGTATTGGTATCAGTAGAGGTATTAAGAATGGTTTCTCTGCTCAGGCAGGTTTAAAAGATTCCACGGTATTACTTAAAGAACACCAGGGTATTCTCTCTGTGTCCTGGCTAACATCCTTCCCTTAGCTATTACCACCTGGTATTAGATTATCTGCTCATTTATTCATTTGCAATTTGTAGGACTCAGTGTGTGAAAATTAGCTACCGTGTTTACTTACAATAAGAACAGTGACTGCACTTCAAAAGTAATCCATTGGTTCTAAACATCTTGGGCTGACTTGTAGATATGATAAGGACTGATATAAAGTAAGTATTTCCTTCTTCTTTTGCCTGACCTTTTGGATGGCAACACACTATCAAGCTGTGAGAGGAGGAAACAAAAAAGTAAAATATCTTTAAAAAGTTGTTCTCACTGGGAAGTTCATTGATCAGCATTGACAATATTCAGGCTTTGCTGTATTTACATTTGTTTGCAATTTCACCCAGTGGTATCTTACAGACTGGATTAAAATCATCCGATCACTTTGAGTCACATCTCTTTAATCAAAGACCACAGCTACAACTCGAGAAACTTCTTGTTATGTGAACAGTTTTGCATAGAGTTACACACAAGAACACAAGAATATAAGAAATTGGAGCAGAAATAGGCCATTCAGCCCTTCGAGCCAGCTCCGCCATTCAATGAGATCATGGGCGATCTTCTGCTTCAACACCAATTTCCTGCACTCATAACCCTATATGTAGAATATGTGGAAATCTATCAATCTCAGTCTTGAACATATTCAACGACTGAGCTTCCACAGCCCTCTGGGGCAGAGAATTCCAAAGATTCACCACCCTCTGGAATTCGCCTTATCTCAGTCCTGAATGGCCTGCCCCTTATTTTGAGATTGTGTCTCCTGGTCTGGACTCCCCAGCCAGGGGAAACATCCTTCCTGCATCAACCCTGTTGAGCCCTATAAGAATTTTATATGTTTAAATGAGATCACCTCTCATTCTTCTAAACTCCAGAGAATAAAGGCACAGTCTATTTAATCTTTCCTCATAGGACAATCTCTCCATCCCAGGATTTAGTTTGGTGAACATTCATTGCACACCCTCTATGGCAAGTATAACTTTCCTTAGGTAAGGAGACCAAAACTGCACACAATACTCCAGGTGCAGTCTCACCAAGGTTTTTCATAATTGCAGTAAGACATCTTTACTCCTATACTCAAATCCTCTTGTAATGAAGGCCAACATACCATTTGCCTTCTTAATTGCTTGCTGTACCTGCATGTTAGCTTTCAGTGACTCATGAGCAAGGACACCCAAGTCCCTTTGAAATTCAACACTTCTCAGCCTCTCACCATTTATGGAAATACATAGTATTTCTGTTTTTCCTACCAGAGTGGATAACCTCACATTTCTCCACATTGTATTCCATCTGCCAAACTTTTGCCCACTGGCTTAGCCTCTCCAAATCCCATCTTTGCATCCTCCACACAACTCACACTTCCACCTAGTTTTGTGTCATTTGCAAACTTGGAAATATTAATTTAATCCCCACATCCAAATCATTGATAAAGCTTGTGAATAGCTGGGGCCCAAGCACTGATCCTTGCAATACCCCACTAGTCACATCCTGCCAATTGAAAATGACCCATTTATTCCTAGTCTCTGCTTTCTGACCATTAACCAGTTCACAACCAATGCCAGTATATTCCCCCTAACTCCATGTGCTCTAATTTTGTTTCCTAACCTTTTGTGTGGGACCTTATCAAAAGATTTCTGAAAATCTAAATACACCACATCCACTGGTTCCCCTTTATCTATTCTGCTATTTAATCCTCAAAAAACTCCAAAAGATTTGTTAAACATGATTTTCCTTTTATAAATCCATGTTGACTTTGCTCAATCCTACTATTATTTTCTCAGTGGCTTGTTATCACATCCTTTATTATAGATTCTAGTATTTTCCCCACGACTGATATTAGGCTAACAGGTCTGTAGTTCCGTTTTTTCTCTCTCCCTCCTTTCCTAAATAGTGGAGTTACATTTGCCACCTTTCAATTTGCAGGAACCATTCCAGCATCTATAGAATTTTGAAAAATGACCACCAATGCATCTACTATCTCTATGGCTACCTCTTTCAACACTCTGGGATGCAGTTCATGAGGCCCAGGAGATTTATCTACTTTAAGTCCAATTAATTTCTCTAGTATTTGTTTTATGAATATTAATATCTTGCAGTTCCTCGTTTACACTTGTCCCTTGATTCTCCATTATTTCTGGGAGGTTTTAGTGTTTTCCTCCATGAAGACAGATACGATGTATTTGTTTTGTTTCTCTGCGATTTCTTTACTCCCCACTGTAAATTCTCCTAACTCCGCTTGTAATGGACTCACATGTGACTTTGCTAATCTTTTCCTTTCTATATACCTATAGAAGCTTTGACAATCCGTTTTTATGTTTCTTTCTAGTTTACTCTCATATTCTATTTTCCCTTTCATAATCTTTCTCTTGGTCCTGCTTTGCAGAATTCTGAAATGCTCCCTATCCTCAGGCTTACCATTTTTTTGGGCAACTTTATACGCCTCTTCCTTTTGCTCTAAAACAATCCATGATTTCTTTCATTAGCTACGGTTGGAACACTTTCCTTGCTGGGTTTTTGTGTATTAAAGGAATGTATTTTTGTTGTAAACTATGTATTAGTTTTTTAAATGTTAGCCATTGCCTGTCCACCATCATACCTTTTAACGTAGTTTCCCGATCAACCACAGCCATCGTGCCCCTCATACCTTCATAGTTTCCTTTGCTTAGATTTAAGACCCTAGTTTCTGATTGAACTACATCACTTTCAAACGTAATGTAAAATTCTATCATATTATGGTCACTCTTTCCTAAAAGTCCTTTACAACAAGATTATTAATTGGCCCTTTTTCATTGCACAATACTAAATCTAAAATAGCCCATTGCCTAGTTGGTTCCTCAATGTACTGCTCTTGAAAATAATCTTGCAACATTCCAAGAATTCGTCCTCCATAGCTTTAGTACGAATAAAGTTTACCCAGTCTATATGCAAATTGAAATCCCCCATGATTACTGTATTACCCTTGTTACATGCACCTCTAATTTCCTGATTTATACTGTGATTTACATTACCACTGCTGTTTGGTGGCCTATAAACAACTCCAACCAATGTTTTCTGACCCTTGCTGTTTCTTAGTTCTACCCACAGAATCTACAGCGCAGAAACAGATCACTTGGTCCAACAATAGTCTTTGCTGATGTTTATGCTCCAAACAAGCCTCCACCCACTCTATTCCCTTCATCTCCTCATATCAACATATCCTTCTATTCCTTTCACCCTCATGTAAGTAACTAGTTTCCCCTTAAATGCATCTATGTTAGTCACCTTAGCTACTCTGCATGGTAGCAAGTTCTACATTCAAACCATTCTCTGAGTAAAGATATTTCTCTTGAATTCTTTATTGGATTAATTAGTACTATCTTATATTTATAGTCCCTGGTTTTGGACTTTCCCACAAGTAGAAACATCTTCTCGACATCTACCCTAAGTTTAAGGTGAGAAAGTTTATTTACAATTTTTTCACTAATATCAAGATATATATGGAAAACATAATTAGCACTAAATGTAAGTAGATCAAAATACATCGAACAGACTGCCAGAGCGTGTCATCAATGCAATATGAGAATGTTAATTTATAAAATAATTGGACATAATTTTATCATGGAAGGGAGACAAGCAGGGAATTCGGAAAATTTCAGATTTCGAATTCAATTACTTGGAATCAAAGTTTGATTGTATAAAAGCAGGGAAATAGAGTCCCCAGAAATTTCAGTGCGTTTATAGACTGAGTAGATTCACCACCCAGGCCAGGAAGATTTAAGCTTTCATGCTCACACTGTGCTGAGTTAGTTGACTTTAGTGGAAATTGAGGTTCTACAACTGGCATCTGCAACTGTGTCCCAATCCTGATCACTATCCAATAACCCTTGGTGAAAGCACATGTGTGTGCAAGTTTGGGCTGGACCACGAAGATCCTTATGTTTGAATAATGGGTAGAAAGCAGAGGTTTATCAGCAACATCTCAACAACTTGCATTTATATAGTGCCTTTAACATAGGTATTATGTAAAAAATGTCCCAAGGCTCTTCTCAGAAATATCAGCAGACAAAAATTGACACCAAACGAAAGAAGGAGCTATTAGGAAAGGTGAGCAAAAGCTTGGTCAAAGTTTTAAGGAGCATCTTAAAGGAGGAGAGAGAGGTGGAGAGGTTTAAGGAGGGAACTTCAGAGATAGGGATGAAGGCATGGCTGAAGTATGTTAGAGTGGGCAATAAGGATCACAGGCCTGCATAGTTTCAGATCTTCACCCTGAGGAAAAGAAAGTGTCACAGAGACCTCTTGAAATCATAAGACCTAAAGGTAGGTTACCTTTACAATAACAATCATTTATTAAATATGAGTGTGAGAGTGGATGCTATTGTGTATACTCGGCTGTTGAACAGTAAACATTTAACTTTCTTTTAAAACTTATGAGGAAACCTGTTCTTTAACTGTTCCTGACAATTGAAGCACTCAGGAGCTAAAAAACATTTTTTACACATGCTGTCTTCAGTCAGTCGAGAGGCAAAAAGGGGGAGCCATCCCTATCAACTCTCTCCTGTCCGTATCAATGTGGATATGAGGCTTGTGAGCTAAAATCGTACCAGGCCTCGGCATGTAATCTTGGCACTGGTCCCACCCACTGCACACTGCACACCCTGAAGAGGGGAATTTATTGGGTTGAAAAATAAAGAATGCTTATCACAATCTCTTATTTCCTATGTCATGCAGGCCCCCACCTGCCAAGCATGAGGTATTTTAATTTCGCCACATGGATATTAAATTTAAAACTGTTGTTGAAGTGAAGAAAGGACTTGCTTTAAAAACAAATTGCCAGATCTTGGCTGGAAAGACATTTGTATATTAACAAACAGTGTTTGGAAGCACAAAGCAGCCATTCCCTGACACATTCAACCCACAATGGACGCTTGGCTGGAAAGACATTTGCATATTAACAGACAGAGCTTGGAAATGACAAAGGACCATTCCCTGACACATTCAACCCACAGTGGACTTTTGATCACCAGATGTTGAAGGTGGGTAAGCTCGCATTCCAGGTTGATTGCTAAGATGGCCAAAGACACAAACGGACATGGTCAAAACAGCTAGTCACATGACTAACCTGCCGGGCAACCTGAGTTTTTTGAATTTGCACGAACAGTTTGGGCAGAAAGTCTGTTTGCTCCTGAACTGAGAAGATCTCTCCTGTCTGCTCCCATCTCTTTCTCACAAGCTTCTGAATCCACTGAAGACACATGAACCCCAAGAAAGAAAAGTCTCCGACAGCGAACAAGGTTTAAGAAAAATACTGGGCCCCAACGAAAAGCAAGGTCTACCTACAATCAAGGACTCTACAGTGAGCTCGAAGAACTGTAACAAAAACTCTTCAGATATTGCCTCAAATTTTTCCACTTTATTTTTCTTCTGCTCTTTTCTGTCTCTATTTGCATGTGTGTATCGCATATGCATGCTAGCGTGGGCATGTCATGTATCCGTAGGCATGAACCGAATTAGAGTTTAAGTTCAAGTTTAATAAATTTCAACTTTTCTTCTTGAAACCTAAGAAAGCCTGTTTGTGCTGGTTTCTTTGCCTTATAATTGGAAAGTGGTGAACAAGGATTCATCAAGGGGGAGCAAAAAAACATTGTGTTTAAAAATAAAACCTGGTTACGGTAAGACCAGGTGAAGGCTGAGAAGGATCCTAGACACCTTTCTCAACAGGCCATAACACCTACTATCTCGTTCTCTCACACCTTTATTATTTTAACCGCAATATTCTTTTTTTTATAGCTAATCCACTTCCCTTTTCTTATTAAAACAATAAGAGGTCAGAAATATTTCAATTTTTGCATGGATGGAACACAGCTTTAATGCTCCATTTTTGCACTATGTACAGAATAACCTCAGCTTGAAATCATCAATCTGAGTGTGATCTGAACTTCAGGAAATGTCGCAACAGCACCTCCATGACATAGACACACACAGCTTAAGCATCAAATAGTTTGCAATAGAATTGTGGCTGTCCTGATTAGATTAGAGATACAGCACTGAAACAGGCCCTTCAGCCCAACGAGTCTGTGCCGACCATCAACCACCCAATTATACTAATCCTACACTAATCCCATATTCCTACCAAACATCCCCACCTGTCCCTATATTTCCCTACCACCTACCTATACTAGTGACAATTTATAATGGCCAATTTACCTATCAACCTGCAAGTCTTTTGGCTTGTGGGAGGAAACCGGAGCACCCGGAGAAAACCCACGCAGACACAGGGAGAACTTGCAAACTCCACACAGGCAGTACCCAGAATCGAACCCGGGTCCCTGGAGCTGTGAGGCTGCAGTGCTAACCACTGCGCCACTGTGCCGCCCACTGAGGTCATTTAATAGTTCAAAATAGCCCAGTTGATTTAATTTGCCATCGCTCACAGGTAATATGGTATCTGCAGCACAGTTTAGCTGCTAATCTAGCCTATCCTAATACAGCCACTTTCAGTTAGTCGCTATTGGGAAGAGGCATGAATAGGTCCTGAGGTCAATTAGAGACTAATTACTGGTATTGGAGGATGTTTCTGAGGCTTAGTCAATGCTTGACTTTGTCTCCTTATTACCTCAATAAAGGTAAGACAAAACGCCAGAAATAATTGAATTTCTATTATATTTCCATAAAAATTGTTCAGTTGTTGCTTTGCATGAAATGTAACATCCAAAGCAAGATTTATGGGGAGTGATGGACTCTCTGAATTTTTTTTATCTGTTGAGTATAGAGATTGGGAGAGCAACACAATCATGGACCTACCAAAGGCAGCCTTGAACCAGCCATTAGAAGAGCAGCTCAGCATTCCAGTGTTGAAGAACAGAAAATTGTCCAGGATTCCTCCTGTACAGTTGCCCCTTACTGATGTAGGCATTGGTTGAAGTCAGGATTGGGCTCAGCTGTGATTGGGCTCCACAGTCAGACAGTCTATCAGCACTCAACTTCCAGGGTTATATGTGATAAATGGGGGCACTTGAGTGAGGTGACAGCGGATGAGGGCCAACTGTGAACTGTACAACATTAAAAGAGGTAATGCCTTCAGGAGAGGAAAGGAAAGAGACAAAATTGGTAAGAAGAGAAAAAAGGGGCCTTCCACACTGACTTGTCCTCTAATTCCCCTTTTCAAAGCAAAGAAGCATCTCAACTCTGCTCAGCATCTCTCCTGCCACCATGTCACATCACAAATTGCAGATGTGAATTCAGAGCCTACTACATTGTGAGGGGAGCAGTATTCTGCCAATGCTTTAAGGAAAGTATCTTCGTAGCAATAAGGACTTCTTTACATATAACTAATGACCATTTACTTAACAGAACAGTCTGCGAAGTTTCAAAAAATAGCTCTTGTTTTCAATCATTGTGCCAGTTGCCAAAACAACTTTCTGTAAATTATGACAGATTGTTTTCCAATTTCTACATTTTATTCCTTGTATATTTAATGGCAGAACTCTCCTGTCATATTGAAAGCTGATTGTATGTAACCTTTGTGGCTGTTCCACCCTGATATATGTATCCCATTAAAGCCTTGGAAAATATATATAATTTTTAAAATATTTTGAACATTACTATATTCTTGTATAGAGCCTTGGTGAGACCACACCTGGAGTATTGTGTACAGTTTTGGTCTCATTATCTAAGGAAGGATATACTTGCCTTGGAGGAAGTGCAGCAAAGGTTCATCAGACTAATCCCCGGGATGGCGGGATTATCTAATGAGGAGAAATTGCAGAAACTGGGCCTATATTCTCTAGAGCTTCAAATAATGAGAGGTGATCTCATTGAAATTTACAACATTTGTACAGGGGGACAGAGTAGATGTGGATAGGATGTTTCTTCTGGCTGGTGGGTCCAGAACCAGGGGACACAGTTTCAGAATAAGTGGCAGGCCATTTAAAATTGAGATGAGGAGGAATTTCTTTACTCAGAGGGTGGTGAATCTTTGGAATTCTTGACCCCAGAGGATGGTGGAAGCTCAATCATTGAGCATGTTCAAGACAGAAATCAATAGAGGTAGATGATCAGCCATGATCTGTTTGAATGGGGGAGCAGGCTCAATGGGCCGAATGGCCTACTCCTGCTCCTATTTCCTATGTTCCTATGTTCTTCAGGTTAATTAAAAATGTAGTCTCCTGGAGGTTATTAAAAAAGCTCTTTTGTTTTGTAGTTCTGAAAACGTTAACAGTCTATCACACTCTAAGTCCTTCTCACACGCACCCGTACAGTTTTCTGGATCACTTGCCATGCAGTCAGAAGCTGTGGACAGTGACATGGGAGGTGTGCATCTAGTCCTGGTCTCTCCAGCTTGAAACTGCCAGAAAATCACTATAAAATTACCATTTTCCTTCTCACGCACTGCAACCAATCCCAATGACTGGGCACATGGTTCTCAACTGTTGACGAAAGGAAATCGTTGTGATTTCTGCTTGTTTCTTACTTCAACTACAAAAAGGTCTATTCATGTCAGCTAATTATGGATCAAGGAAAAACATCATAAGCATGATCTGACCCTGACATACAAGCCATAGGTTTCAATGCAGTAAATTTTCAGGATTTTGGAAATGGACCTAACAGTGTAAAAGTAAACGGAATTCCACAGTTTAGCTTCTGTAAGTATGTGGTAAGACCGATTTGTAGTATAACTATCTATGGTTAGATACCATTTTTCAAATGGGAGCAGTGTAAGTGATCAGTGCGGATTTATAACTGCCCATGTGCATTAGTTTCAAACCAGTTCTGTGCAAGTAACCAGCCTCCAACCACCGGTGAAATTCTTAAAAGTTAGTAAAAATAAAGCTGGCTATCCTATTACCTCTTCAAATTTAATGTTTAGTGTTACTGATGATTTGGAGGACCACTTGAGAAGTTTCAAAACTCAGTTTTTCCACTGGCTGCAGCCAGTGTGAGCCGACCTCCTCTGGGTGGTCTCACTGCATGAGAACATTCCCTAACTAAAGTGACGTGGCACGGTTATACTGTACTTGTGGACTGTCTTGTCTCGGTGCAACACTAAAACCATTTCACACCAATACAAGACATGCGGCAGAGCGCTCCCATGATTGCCATTCTCAGTCACATTTGCTCTCTATATATAAAATGTTTGTTTCATATTGCGAGTAAAATAATCAATAAATTATATGGAAATATTAATAAAAACTTCCATTTTGCCCAGAATACACTTTATGCAAGTAATAAAGCTCCAGGGTGGGAAAAATTGTTCTTCAATGGAAGCACTCCTGTTAACTGTCATTTCTTTTCTAGAACCAGAATTTTGTTAAATTTCCTCAGATGGGAGTTCCTTCAATGGCTATTTAATCTCAGCTGTAGAATTCACAGAAAAGGAATCTAGAAAGTGTGATTTGTAATATTTTTATAAAAGTAGGAGGTTGATTGCAATGTTCCAATGTGCAGTGCAGTGGTGTCTGACTGATTGCCTGGGCTATGAGCAGCAGTGAAGTAAAAGGTAGTCTCATTAATTTCAGCACAACTAATCTTCATTTTTTTTGCGGGGGTGGGGGTTTGGGGCAGGGATAAATGTTATCCTTGCCAAAGTGATACATATTAATCTTGAGAAATAGAATTGTTTTCTGCTTTATTACCCAGGGTCTAGGTTGTGCTGAGTATGGATTTGCTATGGACTAAACACTCTATACTTTTCCCCAACAATATACTTCAATTTAAACTCAGAACCTTTTCCTCTCTTCACACTGCATCGGTGTGGCATTTCTATTTCCCACACCAGCCATTCCTGTGGTGTCTCTCAGTAAGACTGACAGTGTAGTTTCAATTAGTGCCAAGTTATGGAGTTGTGCTCACAAACAGCTTGAGTGAAAGTGCCAAAACTGATTTCAATTAGGATCATTATAACTGGCAGAAAGAGGAAACCTCTATTCCATCAGTCTGGTCTGGATATAAACCTGGGTCCCAGAATTAAAAGAACATTGCATTAACCTGGTGTATTAATCACTGCACAACCTACTCCCTGAAATCTGAAAAGTGGAAGAATTCGATAGTAAACCTGACAGGAAGGGCTTTTCTCTGTGTGCACCATTAATTCTAATCAAAATGATGTTCATAATTAATGGGTTGAATTTTGTGCCCTTGGTGAGGTCCAGCTGGAGCATTCCCCACCCCCCAGACTGATTCTACTGTGCAGGGTCAATTAACAGCCCGGCACTGGGATCCCCATCCTTTTAAAGATGGGAATCTTGCCTCAACAGCTACCGGCCAATCAGAGGGCCAGCAGCTCAGCAGTATTGGCAGCACCACTGGCAGCAGTGGCCATTGCTGGTTGTGCAAGAGACCTAGTACCCAGGCCCAGCGCTGGAGCCCGGATCCAAGGCGGGTGAGGCGGGGCCGGGGCCAGATCGGCAGGTGAGGGCGTTGGGGGGGAGGGTGGTTCAGGGAGGTGCAGGTTTTCCTGAGATTGCCCACAAAGGAAAGCCCCCTCCAAGCTCACAGGGAGGTCACCTCATTTTACTAGGTGACCTCCCTGCGTGGCAGAGGGCCCCGCCGCCATTGGTTAAGTCCCGGTGGCGACAGGAAGAGGCCCTTAAGGGGCCGTTAATAGTGCACTTTAGGGCTTCAATTGACCTCTGGCTAGGAAGGCCGTCATCATTCTAACTCACCCTGACAACATTTTGTTTCGGAGAAGGTGCCGGGCCCTCTGGCCCCCGCCTCCCGTCGCAATTCTGTGGGCCCCCCTGCTTCCAAACCCTTCTCGGGGGGCTTGTAAAATTCAGATCAATGAGTGGGATTTTGCAGTCATGTTAGACTTTCACTTACCCATAGACCATTTATGGGCTTTTGCATTGCAAGTTCCTCTCGGGCAACTATCCAAAAAGTGCAGCTTCAGAGTATCTGGGACCTGTGTAGGGCAGGCAGCTGTGTATGCCCTTAACCAATCAGACTGAAGAATTGTTAATGAGCAGCACAGAGTCTGAACTAGAAAGTGTCAGTTAGAAAATTGATTTCAGTGTTTATTTAAACTTCATAATTTTTAAAAATCTCTGACAATAATTAAAATTCAAAGGAATGAGACTCCACATTTGTAAATGTTAATTTTCAGTGCCAGATAGGTTATTTGTCATTAATTAAGACTTATCACAATAATAAAAGGATACTTACACTGGAATGGACAAACCTTAACTTTTTCTGATGTGTTTAGTTTGTGTATATCAGGTTAAATACAGGAACTTCACACTGTTTCATGTATTTCGTGACATGAGTCTCTCAGTGAGATACCATTGCCATGCAGCTTTTGGAGGAGCAGTGCACCAAAGATAGCAACTTCCTGATTTCTGCATTTGACTATGCATGTGCATTTGGTGGAATTCCACATTTCCATGCAAATAACAGTGAGTACTGTTAAAATCATAGAATGGTTACAGCCCAGAAGGAGGCCATTTGGCCCATTGAGTTCATGCTGGCTCTCTGCAAGAGCAATACAGCTATTCCCATTCCCTCACTCTTTCCCTGTAGCCCTGCAAAGTTTTTTTTCCCTTCCCTTTTGAAAGCTCTGATTTAATCTGCCTCCACCACTGCCTTTCAGGCAGTGCATTCCAGATAGTAATCACTGACTCAGTAAAATAGCTTTTCCTCATGTCGCCTTTTGTTCTTTTGCCAATCACCTAACATCTTGTATTGTCTGGTTCTCAACCCTTCTGCCAATGGGAACAGTTTCTCTCTATTTACTTTGTCTCGGCCCCTCATGATTTTGAACACCTCTATCAAATCTCCTCTCAACCTTCTCTGCTCTAAGGAGAACAAGCAAACTTCTCCAATCTATCCATGTTGCTGAAGTCCCTCATCCATGGAACCATTCTAGTAAATCTTTCCTGCACCCTCTCTAATCATCCTTCCTAAAGTGTGGGACCGAGAATTGCTCACAATGCTCCAGTTGAGGTTGAACAAGAGTTTTAGAAAGATCCGCCATAACATCCTTGCTTTTGTACACCATGGGCTGACTTTTATATTGGTGACAGGTGTCCTGACGATGGTCCAGAAGCTGGAGGGCAACCCTACCTTGGGTCTCTATCGACCCCCCCAGCCAAGTTCAATTTCTGGCAGGCAATTAATTACCTACTGTCGGAACTGCTGCCCTTTAATGGACAAAATTCTGCCCAAGAGCTGCTGACCAATCAGAGGGCCAGCAACTCAGCATTACCAGCAGTGCCACTGGCACCAATGGCCACTGCTGGTACTGCAGGAGGCCCAGAGCAATGAAGATGGAGGAGACCCCAAGACCAAGGTAAATGGGGTCAGGATCGCTTGGGCCATTCAGGCAGGACTCGGTGAGTGGGTGGGAGATTGTATGGTGAAGGCAGGGGTGTTCTTGCTGCAGTGGAGGAGAGAATCTAACCATCTCCCCTTGACATTCAACAGCATTACCATCGCTGAATACCCCACTATCAACATCGTAGGGGCTACCATTGACCAGAAACTGAACTGGAGTAGCCATATAAATACCGTGGCTACAAGAGCAGGTCAGAGGCTAGGAATCTTGAGGCGAGTAACTCACCTCCTGACTCCCCAAAGCCTGTCGACCATCGACAAGGCACAACTCAGGAGTGTGATGGAATACTCTCCACTTGCCTGGATGGGTGCAGCTCCAACAACATTCAAGAAGCTCAACACCATCCAGGACAAAGCAGCTCGCTTGATTGGCACCCCATCTACAAACCTTCACTCCCTCCACCACCGCCGCACAGTGGCAGCAGTGTGTAGCATCTACAAGATGCACTGCAGCAATGCACCAAGGCTCCTTAGACAGCACCTTCCAAACCTGCGACCTCTACCAACTGCAAGGACAAGGGTAGCAAATACATGGGAGCACCACCACCTGCAAGTTCCCCTCCAAGTCACACACCATCCTGACTTGGAACTATATCACCGTTCCTTCACTGTCACTGGGTCAAAATCCTGGAACTCCCTTCCGAAACAGCACTGTGGGTATACCTACCCCAAATGGACTGCAGTGGTTTAAGAAGGCAGCTCACCACCACCTTCTCAAGGGCCTGTAGGGATGGGCAATAAATGCTGGCCTGGCCAGCGTCACCCACATCCCATGAATGAATAAAAAAAAGGGGGGACATCGCCACTGTGGGGGGGGGGGGGGGGGGGGGGGGGTGGGGGTGGGGGCATGGATTGCTCTTAGAGGAGGACGCCCTCCCACCCGTTTCACCTGCCAGTGCAGGCGACAGGTGATCCTTAAGTGGCCCTTAACGGAGCACTTAAGTGGCTTAACTTACATCTCAGTGGACTTCCCGTCTACCCGGGTGCCTGCTGTGGACAAAATGGCATGGGGGCAGGACAATGTTCATCAGCCCACTCGATGCCACCCCCAAGCCATTTTGCATGCCCCTCCGCCTCCCAGCCCATCTGAAAGGGCCAGATAACATCCAGCCCTATGCCTCTGTTTATAAATCCCTGTATGCTTTATTAACCACTTTCTCAATCTGCCGTTACCTTCAACGATTTGTGCACATATGCACCCAGGTCTCTCTGCTCCTGCACCCCCTTTAAAATTAAACCCTTTAGTTTGTATTGTTCTTCTTTCTTCCTGCCAAAATGTATCACTTTGCACTTCTTTGTGTGAATTTCATCTGCCATGTGTCCGCCCATTCTATCAGCCTGTCTATGTACTCTTGAAGTCTATCACCATCCCTCCTCACTGTTCACTGCACTGCCAAGTTTTGTGTCATCTGCAAATTTTGATATTGTGCCCTGTACACCAAGTCAAAGTTATTAATACATTTCAAGAAAAGCAGTGGTCCTAGTACCGACTCCTGTAACAGTATACTGTAACCACACTGTAACCACCCTCCAGTCCAAAAAACAATCTTTCACCACTACTCTCTCTTTCCTATCTTTTTAGCCAATTTCATGCTGCTGTTACCCTCACTGTTATTTCTACCACTCAATTCAACCCATTAAGCCCAGGGCCGAGGCATATCTCTCTTTATTTTCTTAACCAAAATGAATGATGTCACAGTTTGGTAGGTGACATTGAATCTACAACAGGAAAAATAATCTCAGTGCCATTACAGTCAATGCCTGTTAACTGAATAATTTGTTTTACACAGGAGTTTGTTATTCATAAAGAGATCACAGTAATATTAATATTAATTTTCTAGTGCACAATTTATTGCATGTTTTTAATTACTATGGAATTATGCCCAGAATGTAAACTTTGACATATTTTTATGAATTTTGACTGGCTGTAATTTGTTAGAAATGGTACACGTCATGCAATAAGTGACTGCATTATGGGGGCCACAAGCACTATTAAAAAAGTCACAAGAACAAAAACTAACTGTATTTACTTAACATGAGGACACAGCTACAATTATTCAGTTAACATGACTTTTATATCAACTGCAAGTATTCAAAAGTTATTTAAATCTCTCAAACTTGTTCAGAGACTTCTAACCTTTCAAATGTCTGTTGGGATTGGAACTTCAACAAAAAGTCAATCACTGACGTTAGGAAGCAGCTCTTACATGGTCTAACAAGGGCTAACACCATCCATCAGCCTAGATGCCAAATGCAAGGATCAATGGGCTAGAAATTGGATAGCCCTTTTTTTAGGGCAAGGGGGAATCAATATTTGCAACCTGCCAGCAACGGTTTCAAATGAGGTGGACAGCACGTAAAATTGGTGCGCCTCACTTCCATGATTATCACCAAGCGGATCCCATGCTGCACTCCTCTCTGTAACAATACTGGTGGCCTCCGCTGAATAGCATTGTGAACTAACCACATGCTGCAGGCATGTTCCCTTGTTAAAGGTGCAGTTCCTATAAAAGGGAAGCTCCACGACTGCACTGCAGGTTGCTGGATAACCACCTTGGAACACTCAGGGTCAAGAGAATGTCGCACCGTCCCAGGGAAAGGGCTTCCCGCTTCAGTGCTGCCACCCTGAAGGCACTGGTCAGACAAGTGGAGACCAGAAGAGATGGCATGTTTCTGCCAGGGGGCAGGAAACCTTCCAAACAGAGCCTTGGAAGAAAATAGGAGCAGGTAGCAAGGTTGGTTAATGTCCAGGGTATTGCATGCAGGACATAGCAGTAGTGCAGAAAGAAATGTAATGATCTCACCTGGGTGGTCAAGGTGAGTGAATGCATCCAAACATCATATCCCATACCCACCACACCACCCACCTCTCACACTGCTCAATGCACCACACCCCTGTTACTCACCCACCAGCATTCCTGACACTCAGGACTCAACCCTTACAGTACAACTCACCCTCACACACCTTCCAATCATCCCAGCTGCGCACACACTTCTACATGCCTCTGCAAACCTGCAGCTATTCAGCTATGGCAGGCACATCACCCAAGCACAATGACACACAGTCACTGACATTCTGCCCTCTCTTTTGCAGGGGATGGTGGTACACAACATGCAGGAAACCCATAGGACCAATAGAAGACCAGCAGGCTTGCATTCCCTCAGTGCCCTTGAGGAGATGGTCTGAAAAATCATTGCTACCAATACCACAGAGCCATTAATACCCAGTGCCACCGAGGCCATTGAGGATGTTGATCAGTTACTGCCTTCATCACTCACTGCTCATCCTCATCCTGAAAGGTGCCATGAAATGGAAACTTCAGATGGCATGACCATGGAATTCTTGCTTTCCCTCCATCCACTCTTCCCTCAACCCTACCCTCCTCTTATGTTTTTTATGTTTTCAGATAGTCAAGAACTGATGACTGTTCAGCCTGCAAAGATCCATGAGAACGAGGAAGAACAAGCCCAGGACAATGTAAAGGAGGCACCGCCACGACCTTTTACTCACAGTCACCATCTCAGATACTGGCATTGCAGCAAAGTTAAATGCAGCAAAGTTAAAGGCTAGTGTAGGGTCAGGATCAGCATGCGGTGAGTCACTGGGCACGTGGGTTGCAGCTAGGCCAGGAGGCTAGGTCAATTCGTGTGCGAACTCCCCAGAGAGAAAAGTCTTGCAAGAGTTCTGCTGCAGGGGACCCAGATAAGGACCTCATTGGGACTGACTACAGGAAAATGCTGATGACGATGCACACCGAGATGCTTGGTGCATCGGCAGGCCGACCAGATAGTCCCCAGTCACTGGCTAGGAGCATGGAGGAGTCCAGCTCCAACGTGGAACAGGGCACAGCGCAGCGCTTGCAACTCATCCTTTCCACCATAGATATGCCAGGCAACTTCATGGCAGCACTATCAGACCAACCCTTTTTGAGTGGCCCTTTAAATAGACCCAGAACAGGGCGTTGCTTGCTTCATAATGCTTGTTGTTTTAGGAGTGAATAACAAAAATGCTGCCTGCACAACAGCTGACAAGGTTTGGTATCCAGACATTGCATCAACCCATTCAGATCACCGACACCATGATGGCATCTATTCAAGGTCTTCAGAACACCTAGAAAGCATAAACGGGATTGGGTTTGTGAAAGGGAAATCATGCTTAACAAATCATGTTAAGTTTTTTGAGTATGTAACTAGTAGAGTAGATAAGGGAGAACCAGTGGATGTGGTGTATTTGGATTTTCAGAAGGCTTTTGATAAGGTCCCACATAAGAGGTTAGTATGCAAAATTAAAGCACATGGGATTGGGGGTAACATACTGGCATGGATTGAGAACTGGTTGACAGACAGGAAACTGAGAGTAGGAATAAACGGGTCTTTTTCTGGGTGGCAGGCAGTGACCAGTGGGGTACCACAGGGATCAGTGCTTGGGCCCCAGCTATTCACAATATATATTAATGACTTGGGTGAGGGAACTAAATGTAAAATTTCCAAGTTTGCAGATGACGCAAAGCTGGGGGGGAGGATGGGGGAATGTGAGCTGTGAGGAGGATGCAAAGAGGCTCCAAAGTGATTTGGACAAGTTGGGTGAGTGAGCAAATGCATGGCAGATGTAGTATAATGTGGATAAAAGTGAGGTTATCCACTTTGGTTGTAAAAACAGAAAGGCAGATTATTATCTGAATGGTGATAGATTGGGAAAGGGGGAGGTGCAGTGAGACCTGGATGTCCTTGTACACCAGTCGCTGAAAGCAAACATTCAGGTGCAGCAAGCAATTAGGAAGGCGAATGGTATGTTGGCCTTCATTGCAAGAGGATTTGAGTACAGGAGCAAGGATGTCTTACTGCAGTTATACAGGGCCTTGGTGAGACCACATCTGGAGCATTGTGTGCAGTTTTAGTCTTATTATCTGAGGAAGGATATTCTTGCCATGGAGCGAGCGCAAACAAGATTTACTAGGCTGATTCCTGGGTTGGCAGGATTAACGTATGAGGAGAGATTGGGTCGACGAGGCCTATATTCACTAGACTTTAGAAGAATGAGAGGGGATCTCATAGAAACCTATAAAATTTAACAGGACTAGACAGGCTAGATGCAGGGAGGATGTTCCCGATGGCTGGGAGTCCAGAACCAGGGGTCACATCTCAGGATATGGGGTTTGCCATTTAGAACCGAGATGAGGAGAATTTTTTTCACTCAGAGTGTGGTGAACCTCTGGAATTCTCTACCACAGAAGGCAGTGGAGGACAAGTCATTAAATATATTCAAGAAGGAGATAGATATATTTCTTAGTGCCAAAGGGATCAAGGGATATGTGGAGAAAGCGGGAACAGGGAACCGAATTAGACGATCAACCATAATCTTTTCTTAATGGTGGAGCAAGCCTGAAGGGCTGAATGGCCTACTCCTGCTCCTATTTTCTATGTTTCTATGTTTCTAAGTTTCACAGGCAAGCAATGGATTCTCCAGTAAGTCCTAGGTAGAGTGGTGATTGACATCCTTGGAGGTTGTCTATGCAAATCAGTGGATGTCATGAATATGATAGGTGTAATAGTTTCATCCCATCAGACGTGGCTGGAATTAAATGTAGGAGAGTATCCTAATATTCTACTCCCATCCCCAAGACACAGAGCAAAGAAATATTTAATTGAAAATAAAATTGTTAAAATATAAATCTACACATAACTTAGAGCATATTGGGCTGAATTAAGAATAAGTATATTGAATGAGCAAGAGAGAGAGAGAGAGAGTGTCTCCATTGTCAGGAAACCCTATATGCCAAATGAGAAATATTAATTTCATCAGTTCGGAACTTACATTAGACTTTTAATGGAAAAAATCCGACAGTAACTTTTAAAAAATTAGCAGCCAAGATGGCCACTACAGTTTGCATCTGAAATATCAAGAGATTGAACAGGAGACAAAAGTCTAACAAGAAGCCCAGCCAACAATGGCTTGCTCTAAGTGATTGAATTACCTAAAATGGCTTCATTAGCAGTACAGTCAAGTCAATCCTCACACATTGGGTTGGATTTTATAAGCTCGCTGCCGATCTCGGTGGCAAGCTTAAAAAATGGTGGCCTGCCCGCGCGGGCCGCACGCCAAAGAGCTGCTGCAATCTCAAGTGTGGCAGCTCATTTAAATAGCAGGGGCGGGCCGCTGCCCGCCCCTAACCTCGATCACGTGGAGGGGGGCTGGCTGTCCTCTTGCAATGAAGGCCAATTGCTTGCTGCACCTGAATGCTTGCATCAGCTGCCTGTGTGCAGGTGCTGACACCATTTTTAAAGGGCTGTTAGCCCTACAGGCTTATTTAAATATTTAAAGATAGATTGAATGAAATAATTACATTCCTTTTGCCCCTCTACCACCCCCCAATAACAATTAAATTAATTATTTTCCCTTCCCCCCCTTTACCATCTGACTTCCACCCCCCAAACTGCATAAACTTTAAACTACAACCCTTTCCACCATCCCTTACACCCATGATGTTAATTTGATACCGTTACCACCCCCCGCCCGACCTACATTGATAAACTTACTTCTTCCCCCCTCCCCAGCAGTGTTGCGCCTCGTTTCACCGGACGGGGATCCAAAGGTACGGGGGTGCCGGCTGCCAGGCCAAAGATCATGGTGGGCTTTCAAGAGGAGGTGTGAGTATATTTAAATTAATTATTTTAATTAATTTGACTATTCAAATTGTGGTCCCATTGCCCAACAGTGGGGAGGCCGCCACGATGCCTCACCACTGCTGGGATGATCGGGCAGGGCCATGCCGGTGTCGAGGTCCATGCCGGGCCTCATCCGGGGCCATCTTCAGGCCCCCCCCCACCGCCACGGATCCCGACATTGAGGGCTCCTTAAATTCCAGCCCATTCACTTTGAAAGAGAAAACCCCATCCAAGTGTAAATTGGCATGTTGGAGCATGTGGAACCTAGAAATTCAGTAGAAGGTTCCAGAAAACCTGAAGCAACCATGTGACCATCTGTCCATCTCTGAAAAAACAGAAGTTTTGTTACACTCACAGAAGACAAGCAGTAACTGGGTGTGCAGCAGCAGAGAAGCTGTGTGCCTCCCTTTCTCTCTCTCTGTCCCTCTCTCTCTTTGCCCAGAAAACATCGAGTTTGAAAGCCATCTGCGATTGGGGGACCCTCCAAGCCTACAAACTGCTACAGCCAGCTACCAGGGGAAGAGAGCCAACTGCAGTTCTGCCTTCAAGAAAACCCTGAGAAAAGCAGGCCAACCAAAGTGCACTTTGACCAACCAAGGACTTCAAGAGTACAACTCCCACCAATCGCCGAATCATCCATTTCACAGACTGTGTATTTAAGTTCCATTTATTCTGGACTTTACTCAACCACCAAACCTATTTGTGTGTGTCCGTGATTCTTGTGTGAATGTGTGCATGAATGTGTGGCATTTTTTTTCTTAGTATTTTTAAATCGAGGCTAAGTATATATACTTACCTCTTTCTTGTTTAAACTCAAGAAAACCTGTCCGATTGGTTCTTTCATGATCACAGTAAAGGTAAAAGGTAAAACACTCACCGAAGTGCTAACCACTGTGTAAAAGGAATAAACAATTTTGTGGTCAAATAACAGAAAGGGAAAGAGGGGGCGACTGTGACTCTTTCTCCCTTGGTCGTAACAGAAATTTGGGGCCTCATCCGGGATCGTAAACAAATGACAAACAAGAAATTGGAAGTGGATAACCAATGTTCCCTTTCAAAATGTTTAAAAAAACTTCACTACAGGTTTTCTTGTGGATTGCTGCCAGAATACTAACGTGTCCACATCTGAGGCTAGTACCTTCTTAAGCCAGAGTGAAGTAACTTGGGACAGGTTAAAGGCCCTATCTATTGAAGAGTTGAGGAATATAGCTGGGCAGTTAGCGATTACTTTCAGTGCAAAAGCTAAGAAATCCAAAATCTTAAGACTTGTGGCCAACCATTTTTCACTTGCATCTTAAGACTCAGAGACAGGGTTAGAGTGAGAATAAGACAGGGTAATGTGAGTTAAAATACAATTAGAACAGAGGAAACTTGAATTGGAATCCCAGAGACAGAAAGAGCAGAGAGAAAAGGAAAAAGAAAGGGAAGAAAGGGGAAAAAGAGAGTCTTCCAAAGTGAGTTAAGGCAACCAGAATGAGCTAGGGAGTGACCCAATATCCACAGTGAAAGCCTGGCTAGTGAGGGAGCTACCCCTAGATCAGGGCTGTGTGCTGAGCTCTTAAAGTTCGCCCAGTTGAATCCAAAGTTCAATGAGGGGGGACGTGGAAGCATTTCTCGTCATTTTTGAAAAGCTTGCAAGAGAGCTGAAATGGTCAGCCGAGAGCTGGACCCTATTGTTACAAAGCAAGATAACAGGAAAAACCCATGAGGTTTATTCACTGTTGCCAGATGAAAGTTCATCAGGTTATGAGATGACTAAAAATGCTATCCTGTGGTCGTATGAGCTCGTACCATCAGAAATTCCGAACGCTCCGGAAGCAGCCTGACCAAACTTACCTTGAGTTTGAAAGAGTTTAAGCAGCTTGCTTTTGACCAGTGGATAAGGGTACTTAAGGTACAGCCCACATATGAAAACCTCAGAGAAGTGATCCTTCTTGAGGCATTTAAAAACTCACCCATGTAGAGGAACAAAAGGTTCAAAGAGCCAGGCAGGCCACAGTTCTGGCTGATGAATTTACCCTTGGACATAAGTCCATACCCCAAGGGAAACTCTTCCCTAGTCACCCCCACAAACCCAACAAGGATAAAAGGTGGGAGGGTGACAGGAGTCCTAACAGCCCTGCATGAAAACGGAAAGCTGGACACGCAGGGGGCCCTCTTCAAACCAAAAAAGTTGGTGCTGAGAGCAGGAGTGAGACCCGAAGACCTATGTGTTGCCATTGTAACAAGGCAGGTCACTTCGAGCTAACTGCTGGAAATTATGGGGAAAACCTGTCGGATTAATCAGGGCACTCCAGACAAGTGCAGGAGACAGGGCCGATCGCTCCCTGCCGCGTAGCCCAAAGAAGCAGCGGGGGGCGGTGTACAAGCTGCCGATGCGGCAAGGCGTAGAGCGAGCAGCCTAAGGGTGATGGGCTAACACAGGAGCCAGTGCCCAAAAAGAGGGAAGCAGCGAGGCCTAGAGTGAGCGGCTAGCAGTGGGTGGGGGTGTGGGGGGGGGGGGTAGTGGGGAGCGAGCAATCAAGGTGCCAAGGCAGGGAGTGAGTGGCTGTAAGGGGAAGCGGCGAGGGCAGGAGCAAGTGGCTGAAGGCAGTGGCGAGGCGGGGAGTGAGTGGCCGAGGGGGGAGAAGCAGCGAGGTGGGGAGCAAGTGGGGAGCAAGCAGTGAGCAGACGGGCGTGGCACGGAACAGTGAGAGAAGCGCGATGGCAGGACGGAGTGGAATACTGTTGGGGATGGGATGGAGGCGGCAATCACAGCCACTAAGGGGATTTGGGTTTAAGTCTGTGTTTGATTTTTGTGACAAGTAAGGCCCTCCAGAAACCCCACCCAGCAAGCTGGCAGAGGGCCAGGGACCATTTCTCTTTATAAATACTGTAGCAACAAAAACTAAATTCAAAGCATGGACCCCTGTAAGAGCATCATTGCATGTGGAGTTTCCTATGCTTCTATTCAAAGGGCTTTGGAGAGAATAAATATAAAAAGCTGCAAGATTGTATCAGGTATTCATTTAAATTTGTCTGCATGCTTTTTCCAGCTGTAATGAAGCTAGGACATGTGTCAAGAGGTACATTTTTATCTTTAGGATCCCAGTGCCTTTCACCATTCACAAGGGAAGCGCATACATATTGATACCTTGATCATAAATTAACATTAGTAGAGACAGCATCATTTTATCCATTTTCTGTATCTGCACACAATTAGTCTACTCCAAGTAGAGAATCCTAGTCTACTTCCCATTCAGTCCTGTTATGTAAAGTTCCTTATCCAAGTGCAACACTTGCATAAAAAGTCACGATCCAGGCATAAAATGTTCCCCACTTATCCAATTTTTTGAAGTTTTGGGCACTAAGTACAGTCAATCCACTGCCAAATTTCACCCAAAAGCAGCAGCACACTTCAGAAATCTAATCACATTTGTGTAAAATATATGCCTCTGTTCAGTGTTTTTCTGTTTTCATTTTTGATTGAATTGCAGAGTGAATGTTTTAATGGGCTGTGGCACAAGGATTTGCCAAAATGTCTTATTTATCCATGATTTATAGAAATCCAGGTTTAAGCAAAATCCTGATTCAAGCATAACATTTCTTGGCAAAGTTGTGTTTATCAGAAATCAACTGTACACACATCAGTATCCTGTGACATTTTCCGTCAGTAATAAAGTTCAAATTCAAAACAAATTGGCCAATTCTCTAATTGCAATTTAATTAGAAAAATGGTTCTTGTTTTTGTACTTTTTTTCCCTAGGTGCTATTCTTGAAATTTCTTTCTTACCACTTGGTCTTTACAGCACCAGCTCTGGATTGTTTCAATCAATGACGGGAGTTGCATTTATTCTGTAGAGAGTCAGCTATCTCAAAAATGCATATTTTTGCCTTTTTAACAATAAATGAAGTGTCTTTTTTTACTCTCCTTTCTCCCAGTTGATTTAGTTGATAGTTCTTAGAGTAAATTTTAGTCACTTATTCAATTACCCAATATTTCTTCTGTTCTTGAGCCAACTTTTACTTACTAAATGAAACAAGTACACCAGAAATGCTCTAGACGTTTGGAAAATGTGATTTCCTACAGGCTATTAGGCTAGTTGCCATACCTCGCATTACAATTGTACTTCCAGGAAATGCAGTCAACAGTTAATTATCTTCTGGAGGGCATCATTCCCCTGAGTGCTTCATCAGTAAAATTCAGGAGACCTCTTCTTTGGCAGGTGAAAGAGTCACTCATTAAGATAAATAGGAAAGACTCCATTACCAGGATGAATAAGAGATCTGTTGCTCAGTACAGTGGACTTTATACAAAGTTCAGTCAAGCCTCGCTCCTTCCTCATTCAACATGGATAATGAGGTTCGAGATAGAGTAAGAATATGAGAGACAATGGAACAATGTAAGATCTGTCCAGTTCCTTCCCGATAAGAACAGGAATATGCATTTCACTCTGATGAGCCAGCTCTACAATTTTGTTAGCCAAGTCAACTCTATTTTTGCTAATCCTAATCCCTGCCCTCTCATCATGTCGCTTAACACTTTCTTCTCAAATAGGTATTTCCCTTTTAAACACCTTAATTGATTCTGGATAGATTTTACCTAGATTCACTTTCAACAGCTTTATGTCCCTTTGACATTCCCTTACTAGAGGGAAGTGTCATTTCTATGTACCCCATCAATTACCTTCATTATTTTACACTTCTCATCTGCAAGAAATACAACCTCTGTGAATCACCCCATGCCACATCCTCACTTGCATTATCTAACACCCTCTGGGTGACAATATCTGAGCTAGTGAGTGGAAAAGAGAAAGCAGGTGAAGCAGAGGGTAGGATCAAAGGAGTTGGGACATAAAAACACTGGATCAACTATAGCTGCAGGGTCACCTTATTAAAAATGCGTTCTTGGGGTATGGGTGCCGCTAGCAAGGCCAGCATCTATTGCCCATCTCTAGTTGCCCTTGAGAAGGTGGTGGTGAGCCTTCTTATGAAAAACTGCAATCCATGTGGTAAAGGTACTCCCACAGTGGTAGGGAGCTGGCCTTTATATCTAGAGGAATAGAATACAAGGAGGTAGAAGTCATGCTTTAGCTGTACAAAGCCCTGGTTAGACCACACTTGGAGTACTGTGAGCAGTTCTGGGCACCACACCTTAGGAAGGATATATTGTCCTTAGAGGGAGTGCAGAGTAGGTTTACTAAAATTATATGTGGAGTGCAAGGAATAAGCTATGAGAAGAGGTTAAACAAACTAAGGTGTATTTCTTTAAATTTAGAAGATTAAGGGGTGATTTGATAGAAGTTTTCAAGATATTAAGGGGAACAGATAGGAAATAGTTTTGCTATTTGGGGAGTCTATGACTAGGAGGGGCATAGTCTAAAAGTTAAAGTCAGGTCTTACAGGATTAAAATTAGGAAACACTTCTTCATGCAGAGAGTGGTAAAAGTTTGGAACTCTCTTCCGAAAATGGCAATTGATGCAATATCAAATGTTGATTTTAAAACTGAGATTAATAGATTTTTGTTAACCATAGGTATTAAAGGATATGGGGTAAAGGCGGGTTTATGTAGTTAGGATCACAGATCAGCCATGATCTCATTGGATGGCAGAACATGCTGCAGGGGTTAAATGGCCTCCTCCTGCTCTTACGTTCCTATGTTCAAGGATTTTGACCCAACAACTATGAAGAAATTAGATATATGCCCAAGTCAGGATGGTGTATGACGTGGAGAGGACCTTGGTGTTGATGATGCTTTTATGCACCTGCTGCTCGTCCTCATAGGTGGCAGAGGCTGCAGGTTTGGGAGGTGCTGTGGAAGAAGCCATGATGAGTTGCTGAAGCACATCTGTAGAGAGTACACACTGCAGCCATAATGCAGCACTGGTGGATGCAGTGGATGTCGAAGGTGGTAGATTGGGTGCCGATGAAGAAGGCTGCTTTGTCCTGGATGGCATTGAGCTTCTTGAATGTTGTTGCAACTTCGCACATCCAGGCAAATGAAGAGTGTTCCATCACATTTCCGATTTGTGCCTTGTAGGTGGTGAGGGGCTTTGGAGGATCAGGAGGTGGGTCACTTACTGCAAAATACAAAGCTTCTAATCTGCACTAGTAGCCACCATATTTATGTGAGTGATTCAATTGAGTTCCTGGTCAATGACACCCCCCCACCCTCCCCCACCCCCGCTACCCCCCACCCCCCCTGCCACCCTTCTCACCCCAAGGATGCTGCTGGTGGAGGATTCAGCAATGGTAATGCTATTGACTGTCCAAAGGAGGTGGTTAGATTCTCACTTGTAGGAGATGGTCATTGCCTGGCACGTGTGTAAAATCAAAAGAATCATAAAAAATTTACAGCACAGAAGAAGGTCATTCAGCCCATCATGCCCACACTAGCCAAAAAGTATCCATCTAGCCTAATGCCACTTTCCAGCTCTTGGTCTGTAGCCTTGTAGGTTATGGCACTTCAAGTGCATATCCAAGTATTTTTTAAATGTTTGAGGATTTCTGCCTCTACCACCCTTTCAGGAAGTGAGTTCCAGATCCCCACACCCTCCGGGTGAAAACATTTCACCTCAAATGCCCTTTAAACCACTAACCTCTTACCCTACATCTACGTTCTCTGGTTATGGGCCCTCAACCAAGGGGAGCAGGGCCTGCCTATCCACTCTATCTAGACCCCTCATAATTTTCAACACTTCAATTTAGGTCTCCCCTCAGCCTCCTCATAACTAAAATTCTCCAGCCCAGGCAGTAACCTTGTAAATATCCTCTGTACCCTCTCTAGTGCAGTCACATCTTTCCTATAGTAACGTGACCAGAACTGCACACAGTACGCCAGCTGTGGCCTAACTAGTGTTTTATACAGTTCCAGCACAACCACCCTGCTCTTATATTCTATGCCTCAGCTAATAAAGGAAAGTACCCTTCTGCCTTCTTAACCACCTTATCTACCTGTCCAGCCACCTTCAGGGATCTGTGGACATGCACTCCAAGGTCCTCTGTTCCTCTACACTTTTCAGTATGTTACCATTAATTCTGTATTCCGTTGCCTTGTTAGCCTTCCCTAAATGCATTACCTCACACTTCTCCAGATTGAACTCCATTTGCCACTGTTCCGCCCATCTGACTAGTCCATTGATATCTTCCTGCAGTCGACAGTTTTCTTCTTCATTATCAACTACACAGCCAATTTTTATTTCATTTGCAAACAGGTAAGAATGTTACTTGCTACTCATCAGTCCAAGCCAGAATGTTGACAGATCTTGGAGCATGTGGACATGGACTATTTCATTAACTGAGGATCCTGCGGGCACCCATCAATCTATTTCTCCTTATGGGCTTTTAAAAAGTGGATGTTTTCCTGTGTTAACAGTGCTGTATAAATGTAAGTTGTTGTTGTATTTAGATAGTATTTTTGAACTTATTTTTCACAAATTAGCCTGATGTGTAAATTTTAGGTAGCAATTTTTTGTGCCGCACTTTAGTAAAATACCTACTGAAAATTTTAATATTGAAACTTCATCTCCAAATTATATACAATTTGTCTTATCATGGACTCTACCAACACTCCATAGATTAAATTTTCACAGGTGAAACAGTGCTCCGAAGAGTATTGCAACATGTAAATTGTACGTAACAAATTCAATACTGGGCCAAATCACTTTGGCTATTTTGACGGACTCCTGCCATAACTCCAGTGGGAGTTCAGCAAAGTGACTGTAATGTGATTGAAGAATTCCAGTCTAGGGGGCAGTGACTTCGCCCACCCCTTACAAAGCTTCCCAAGTCAGAGGGGACAGGGAGTTCCCACTTCCCTGGAAACTAAGAAATCCAGTGGAAGCTGGAGGCAGGTAAGATGAGGTATACCAGCTTCCAGGAGGGAATAAGTGGGCCCCACCAGAGGAATTTCATGAAAGGGATAGGGAGCGGACATCAAAGATGGAGATATTTCTTGAAAGAATTTTAGGATTGTTTCCCTTATAAACTGAGCTGAGGAGGGGCAACTGCATGGGCCATTTGGGGCAGCAGTGGGGGTGGGAAGGGTCGGGTGGGGGCAAGGCAACCCGCAACCGATGACCAGGTTCTGGGTTTTTCAGCAGCACTGGGCAAGGATACATCCGACATACATCCATATTAGCATAAATGCCCTCCTACCAACTCCATAAACTTCAGCAGATTCAGTACTGGAAGGCACCAGCAGACAGGGTTAAAGTGTAATTGTCAGGATTAGTGCCTGCACAGTTTCAGGGCAACAGTAATCAAGTGATACCACTGAACACTGAAGCTTAAAAAATGTCAGTCATTTGGTCCTTGCTGTAATTATGCATTGCCCTGGATAAAATTTACTTTAATTTTCACCTGTTGAACAAGAACATATCATAAATAAGCTGCAGCACTGGTATGATTTGTGTTATTCTGCTTAATCATTGACCTGGTGGAATATTCATTTGCCTCATCATTGTAATCGTTATTCAATAAACTAATGCATTGCTTCAGGATGTGATTGTTTGGATGTAACAACTAACACCGACAGTTCTGTTCATTTTTAAATATTAAAAGTACCCGATATGTTTGGTAAGTCATAGCTTTTGAGTAGATTAAGGTATTCACATCAAAGAATCATAGGATGTAAATTCAACAAGGATAATGTCCCCTTTCTTAATCCAATCCAACTCTGACTGCATTAATAAACCAGTCATTGAACAAAAATAATTTCACATTTGTTGAACATTTTTACAAAGATTAAGGTCACTGTCCCCTTTCTTAATCCAATCCAACTCTGTGGCTGCATTAATAAACCAGTCATTGAACAGAAATAATTTCACATTTGTTGAACATTTTTACAAAGATTAAGATCCTTTTAAACATATTTTGCTTCTGGATAAGTGTGTTTGGTTCATTAAATAAAACCAGATGTTGCTGACTTGCTTAATAGGCGTGCAGCTAATATTTAGTAATTCTGACCAGGTCACACACTTTTATTAGTCTTGCAAAATTCTGGTGTAACGGCAGTTGTTAAATCAGCTCCTGCTGGTTACGTTTAATTGGAATGTGTAGCCATAATCTGTGTTGGTTGCTTGTGCATTAAATACAAATCCTATTATCAGCTCAATTTAGCTGTTGCTGGTTAATATAAAGGCTAATTATCTCTGAGGAATTATTCACAATACTCACTTTTGGTGACTAGCTTCACATAATTCTGCCTCAAGATGATTTAATCAATTTTACTCATGTGATTTAATTCTCCATATATATGCCAATGAGTACTGTTTTCTAAATCACAATTGCTTGTTATTGAAATCTGCTTCTACCTTTGGGACTTGAGTGCTTTTGATTCTCATCTGGGTAATTGTTTGCCACAAGGATGTCATCCAGTAACAGGTTTGTGAAAATCCCATCATCTAATTGGATGGGTTGAATTTGTCTGTATAATCAGATAATTGGAATCGAAAAAAAATTGATTGATTGGATGTATTGAAACCAAGAGGGAGGTTTTCTGTTGCCAGGTAAAGTTGTTGCAGAATAAAAGCATAATCCTTTCTACAGTGCAATGTTTCCATTAATGGAAAAGGCAAATTCTCACATAACTCTACAATATGTACTCGCCCTGTTGTCCATTCATGGGGCTACAGTAATAACAACCCTGGAAAAGTCTATGTCCAGACCTGGACCTGTCAATCCCCGAGCAAAAGAATGCTCATTTTTGAAGCAAGGTACCTCATGGGTACTGTTAGCCATAGTGAAACTGAATGTAAAATACATGAAAAGAAAATTGGCACAAATGCCAAATTATACCATGATCAAATCTATATCTTCTTTTGCAGATATGGCAACCTATTAGCTGTATTTTTTCAACAATGTGTTCATAGTATAGAGCATGGTAATGAAAACATTGCTAATAGTCAATGAGATCAGAAGGCTCATAGAAAGTCTGCAAATAGAACATGCCTAATGTTGGAAGGTTGTGGGATAGAATTGATTGGGGGAAGAGGGGGTCTCCTGATGTCCTGCTGTAACTTGAGCAGGAAATCAGTAGAAAATCAAGAGTTTGTAGGATTTCCGCCAGTTATGTTAGGAGATTGGGTTTATCTCCATGGAAATGTTATTTGTATGTTTTATTTGATTATACTACCAAGTAGTAAACAACTGCAATCATATTTTTATCACCTCATCTATCACCTATTTTTGAAACCTCCTCCAGCCCTACATCCCTCCAAGAATCCTGCGCTCCTCCAATTCTGGCCTCTTGCACATCTCTGACTTTCATCGCTCCATCATTGGCAGTGGTGCCTTATGTTGCCTTTGTCCATAGCTGTAGAATTTTCTCCTTGATGTCGCTGCCTCTCTATCACTCTCTCCTCATTTAAGACACTCTTTTAAATCTACATCTAGGACAGAGCTTTGGTCACCTGTCCTAATATTTCCTTATGCGATTCAATGTCGAATTTTGTTTGATCACGCTCCTGTGAAATGCCTTGGAACTTTTATTCTGTTAAAGGTGGTGTATAAATGCAAGTTGTTGTTGTTTATTCTGAGGAATAAAGAGAAATCTTTGTGTATGAGTCAACTCCTAGAATGTCTGTAAAGGATTCAGTAAGAAACTTGAGGCTTTGAAACTCCATAATCCGTGATAAAAAGATCAACAACTTCTCTTTTGACTCCCATCACAAAATCTTGAGGGTGTAGAGGAAAAGCAAAAATTATATCAAAAGCAGATCTGCTACTTCTACTGTTAGATGATTCTTATCTGGATAGAAAAACTTTCTCAAATTCTGACTGTTAAAGCTGCGGTTTACAAAAAAAATTAAAGGTCCTCATGTTGAGGCTAACCCTAAGAACTAACACTAGAAACAAAAGTCCGTTATTGTGTTCTGAAATGATTAATGATGAGGACAAAACATGGCTTGTTTGATCTTTTCTCCACAGATAATACCGAGGCATCCACTTTTAACAGTGAGTAATATAATCAGAAATAATAAAGTAGTGTCTAAGATTGATGACAGAAACTCAATAGTCACACATATAGACCCCCTGATGTTGGGGGTCGTGGCAGAGGGGCCCAGAGGGGCCCCACCCGCCACCCGGTGACAGGAGCAGGGTTTACATATGTTAATTAATGAATTAATTATCTACCTGCACTCGTCAGCCGTCTCGCTGCCATATTCCGACTGGAGATCCTTTGCGGGACACTGGTGGGAAGTGGGGAGGAGGTAAGTTTTCAGGACGGGGGGTGCGCAGGGAGCGGGGAAAACTATTGCGATTGGTGGAGGAGATGGTGGGAAGGGGTTGAAGGTGAAAGTTAATAAAGGTCGGCGGGGAAAGGTCGAGATCACAAGGAAATTTTTTTTTGGCGGGGAGAGGGCAATCAATGAAGTGTTTAGGCATGGGGGGGTGGTGGAGAGGGGCTTGAATCATTTATTAGATTTTGCAAATTAAATTTTTAATGACTGTTCCCTTAAAATTGTTAATGAAATGAAAGGGCTTGAAGTCCTTTAAAAATGGTGTCAGCGCCTGCGCAATGGCACTGGAGGCTGTTGGCAGGGACGTCATCGTGTGGGAAGGGGCAATCCACCCCGTCCTTGTAAATGAGCCACCGCACTAAATACTGCGGCGGCTCCGTGGAGTACATCTCTCGCGTGCGTCCCGCTGTTTTTGAAACTCGCCGCTGGAAATGTTCAGCCCATAATGCTTAAATCAGTGTTCTATGAGTTTGCATATATCTCAGGTGATTGATAGATACAATGGAAAATGTTGCGGTAAAACAAAATAGTGATATCACTTGAAGGATATATCAAATATTTGCACCATACTCAAGATTTGCATTGGATCCAGAAAGAGCACAAGACTGTGAAGAGATCTGTTTGGAAAATGTATGGTTTATGGACTTAGTTTTCTGGATTTATTTTGGAAGCTATGTCTGACCACTGATAAAAATCTAGGTTTTCTGCTGAAGTCATGGTAGAGGAGTGGGAGTAACCTTAAGTGAATTGGCCCTTGAAGTCACCAAATAGGGGAGCAGAAAGAGATCAAACTTATTGTTTATCAATAAAGCAGGATCTTCATTCTAAACTCTTTACCAGTCGCTAGATAACTAAACTAAAACTGCAACCAGTTTTCTTAAAGTTCTCATTGAATCTCAAAGAAATTTCCTTTACCTCCACTCGTGTGAAATACCTTTCTGTTTCTCCAAGATTTCTAGTGCTTCAGCATTGATGTCAACATACCTGTTAGGGCGGCACAGTGGCGCAGTGGTTAGCACCGCAGCCTCACAGCTCCAGGGACCCGGGTTCGATTCCGGGTACTGTCTGTGTGGAGTTTGCAAGTCTCCCTGTGTCTGCGTGGGTTTTCTCCGGGTGCTCCGGTTTCCTCCCACAAGCCAAAAGACTTGCAGGTTGATAGGTAAATTGGCCATTATAAATTGTCACTAGTATAGGTAGGTGGTAGGGAAATATAGGGACAGGTGGGGATGTTTGGTAGGAATATGGGATTAGTGTAGGATTAGTATAAGTGGGTGGTTGATGTTCGGCACAGACTCGGTGGGCCGAAGGGCCTGTTTCAGTGCTGTATCTCTAATCTAAACCTGTTGCAGTCTTTTTTGTGTGGACAGGTCACCAAATCCTCTGCCCTCACTGTGAGGATGCAGCAAGAGCCGCAAATCCAGGAACTCGCCGCAGCACCTCCAAAAACACTCCACAGTACTTCCAGAGACTTTGCAATAGCAGACATTATTCAAAATTGCCCTACCTGCAAGTTGAGTGCTTATCCCTTTAAATAACACTGGTGTTGGGTCCCTCTTGCCTGTATGGCTGTTTGGCATCAATCCAGCACCAGTTGGGAGCTTTGCGGTGCACGTAGCGCACACCAGTGCAAGTGACCTTCCCAGTATAGGACACTATTCGGGCTGTAGCAGGAGCGGTTAGTGGTACTGTGCGCTCTATTTGGAGGTCCTCTGGCTTCCACAACTATGTCCAGTGGTGCTACAGATCTGAATATCAGGGTCAAAATCTCTTGATGCAGGTAGACCAACCCTCCAGCCTTTTCACTTATGGATATGTAGAATAGTGCTTTCCTACATTCCCACTCAGTATTGGGGGTGGTAGGGAGTGGGGTGGGGGTGGGTGGAGGTGTGAAAAGACACTCCTGGTTGACACATCAACCCACATTGATGTATTCATAGAATTGCATTGAATAGGATTGCATAGAAATTTCAGCATGGAAACAGATTGTTTGGCCCAACCAATCTGTGTTGGCGTTTATCCTGCAAACAAACAGTATAAGCAGGGAGTATTGTACTGTTAGAGGTGCCATCTTTCCGATTAGACATTAAATTAGGCCCTATCTGCCCTCTCAGGTGGATGTAAAAGACCCCATGGCACTATACCTCAACCAGCAACTAAAAACAGATTATCTGTCATTAACAGTTTGCTGCTTGTGGGAGCATGCTGTATGAAAATTGACATTTCCTACATTGCAACAGTGACTACACTTCAAAATTGACTGTAAAGAGCTTTGGGGCATCCTGAGGTTGTGAAAGGTGCTATATAAATGCAAGTCTTCTTTCTTTATTCTTTTCCCATATCCCTTTTCTCTGCTTGCCTTCAACTACCTATCTCACCCATTCTTAGTCTCTGTTTCATTTGCAACACATTCTACAGCCTGTCAACCTTCGGCGTAAGGGTTTCTCCTGCTGTCAGTCTTAAATCTCTACATTTAGTCTTATATTAATGTCACTTTCTCCTGGAACAAACCATCCCAACAGATTGTCCCATTCCTTCATAAATTTTAAACACTTCTATAAAATCACCCATTATCTCCTTTATTCGAATGAAAACATCTCCAATTTTTCTAGTCTTTCTCAATACAGAGCATTGCACAGCAAGAAATTAGCACTGGAGGAAATTCCAGATCATCCTTCAACCAGCATGCCCATTAGCTTGCAGTTGGCATGGCTACACTGAAAAATACTGCCTTTTCATCAAAAGGTTCTGATTATGACAAAATCTGAAATGGTACCAAGGGTTTAACTGGTATGCATATTATCATTTAAAGTTGGTTTTGTCTGTCAGTTGTGTTTTTGGTTTTCTGCCTAAAATACTAAGTGAATTACATCTATTTCATTCACAAAATTCAGCGCACTCTTGATATCCCATCACTTAAACGAAAAAAAGTTGATTATGACATCACTAATATGGTTTAATGGAATCTGGAATCTATTTATTGAAGCCTAACTACAAGTTTGTACCAATGAAAGAGTTAAAGCACACTAATTTAGCATTGGTTTTCTCCTGCCAAGTCTGCATTTAAAATTTCCCACGGGTCTTTCCAAAATTTTGAAATAAAAATACGTGGGATCCAATGCCCTGGTAATGTAGTGGTTAAGAAGTTTCCCTGTGGTCACAAATTTGAGTTGTAGGGCTCAGTCCTAGTTGAACCCATTACCCAACAATGTAACAAATGTTTGTTCTCATTCACATTGCACTCTATGACTATTTGAAAGGAGAAACTGATATTATTTACTGCGCCCACCAGCACGTACCCACAAAAGCAATTGCAGTCCTGGAGATATTTTCAGGCCTGTGTCTCCCACTTTCCCTGATGAAAATAATTAGGAAAAGTTAAAAAGTCTTAAAGGGACGAACATTGAGAAATATAAAAAGAGAATAGATCTATTTCCAGTCCACTGTGTTACTGCCAGGTGAGGAAGGGGTCTCAGGCTCCCCCCTTGCCCTTCCTCTTATTTGACCGCAACGAGGTTTATTCCTTTTAAACAGTGATTGTGCTCACCACCGCAATGAGTGTTTTACCTATTTCCTTTAGTGTGATCTTGAAAGAACCAAATGGACAAGTTTTCTTGAGTTTAAACAGGAAAGAGGTAAGTTTATTACACTTAACACTATAATCTCAATTTAAAAATACTAAAAAAAATACGCTACGCATTCACGCACACATTGAAATGTGAATCATACACAGACAACTAGATTACAGAGGGAAAAATAGATTTGGGGATTGGATTAAAGTCCAGAATAAATGGAACATAAATACACAGTCTATGAATTGGATGATCCGATAGCCTCCAGCTGAAGCTGTATTCTTGAAGTTCTCGATGATCAAAGTGTACTTTGTGGTTGGCCTGCTTTGCTCAGGATTTTCTTGAAAGCAGAATTACAGTTGGCTTTCTTCCCCGGTCGCTGGCTGTAGCAGTCTATAGGCTTGGAGGGTCCACAGTCGCAAATGGTTTTCAAACTTCTTGATTTCTGGGGAGATAGAAAGAGAGAAAAAGAGAAGCACGCAGCTTTCACTGCTGCTTCAGTCTCAGTTACTCCTTGTCTTCTGTGAGTGTGACAAAACTTCTGTTTTTTTTTCAGAGATGGACAGATAGTCACACGATTCTCTCAATCCTTTTTTTTTAAGGAAATACAAGGTTCAGAATTGGCTCCACAGGTTCCAGGATGCCAATATTTACACGAGGAGGGGTTTGCTCTTTCAAAGTCAATGGACTGAATTGTATAAGCTCACCGACTTGTGAGCTGCTGAGCCCCCGCAATATTTCGCGCGAGGGCTCATGTAAAAGGAGGGAGCGGAATGGCCGTCCCTGATGATGTGGAGGGGGCAGCCTCTTTGTCCCTGGTAATGGTGTCCAGCGCCACTGCACAGATGCTGGCACCATTTTTAAAGGGCTTCAAGCCTTTACTGACAATGTCATTAGCATATTGAGATTAAGGATCCACTGCCGAGCGGCACGGGAGCCACCCTGAGGCGTCGCCGCTACTGGTAAAATGCAGTGGAGCCTTCCCGGCGTCGGGGGCCGTGGCAGGCCTCTCCCGGAAGGATTTTCCAGGCCACCTTGCCGTGAGCCCTGACATCGGAGGGCTGGTAAATTTAAGCCCAAGGTGTCAGGATGGCTTTGACTGTCATGCTTATAAAGCAATCCTAGGTAATTCAATTACTTAGAGCAAGCCATTGCTCTGGGTCCAGGGCTACTCAGACTTCTGTCTGCAGTTAGGTATTTGTATGTGCAAAGGTGTTTCAATGCAATTGCCGTGGCAATCTTGGCTGCCAGTTTTATTTTTAAGTTACTATAGGGCTTTTTCCATTAAAAGTCTAATGTAAATTTTCAACCAATGAATTAATATTTCTCATTTGGCATATGGGGTTTTCTTGACAACAGCTAGGCCATTCTATTTGCTAAAGTTGATGAACCAATGTTGTCACTTTAGCTTATACTCTTTTGTGAAGTTACTGATCCATCACTTCATTAGCAGAGGTCATTACACGTTATATAAATAATACTAGATAGCTGGGAGTGATTAAAAAAGCAATGATTTTAGCAAGAATTCAGATGATATTTTAAGCATGGAGAATGCTGTATAATCATAATGATCTGAATCTCAAGATCAGCTTACAGCCTTCAAATCATTTCCTTGTATCTTTGTTTTTCTGAAATATAATTCCAGGAACAGTGTTATATTTTTATTTAGATTGAAGCTATTTTCATGCCAGCACTGGCTGTCAATATGCAACTCTCTGCACACTCGGTGATACTGTTGAATGATGACATTTACACAGAGGATTGATAATTATGAGATTATTATTGAAAGCTCAAGAGCAATGCCTTGGAACTTGAAAACCAGTTGATGGAACAATATGATCACCAGGCCAGTTCCAAAGTAAATAGTGCTCAAAATTAAACTTGCATTTGTATAAATCTAACTGCATTTTCAGCCAGACAGATGAGAACAATCAATATTAATAGTAATTTAATTTTAATTTACAGGATCTGTGTGATAATTCATTATTACAAATCTCACAAATACTTGCATAGTTGATTCTTTTGGTCTTTTTCTACCAATTTTTCCCTTCGTCTCCGGAAGTCATTGACCCTTTGCTATTCAACTGTAGGAGATATCAAAAAATACCTTTGCTCTATCCTCACCAAATATCTACACATAACACACTCCCAGCAGTGGTTTTTGGATACTAAGCAGGAGCAGGAGCAGGAGCAGGAGCAGGAGCAGGAACTCAGATCAATCTTCTCCTCCTTAACACATAGATCCTTACGACCACAAGCTGGAATCAGCCAACTGAGCACAGATCAGGTACTGAAAATGGGGCCTTGGTCTACTTGGTTCACTGGTTGGCTGAGCTATTGGGTGACTTAGGAAAGATGATTTAAATTAAAGTTTATACTTTCTTTACAGGATCTACAATAAAAGTATTTTGACAGCAGCTGTTTGCATTTCTTCTTAAATTTACTAAATTACTGTCTTTACATCCACAAGCTAACATCTGCCTCAAAGGAAAGTTCAGAATGATGAAATCTGAATGAGATGACTAAATGAGACATCAAAATTCCTGGGATGACTGTGGTCTGCTCTTTCTTTTAAAGACACCACCAAATGGGCACAGTGTACACAACAAAAAAAGCAAAAATCTGGAAGATTGTTCCTAGTTGTGACATAATTACATAAATCTCTGGTTCATATTCTTGGTTATTGCCGAGTTCCATAATCCTTTGTGTAGAGGCTGATTGTAGACAGTGTAATGTGGCAAGGAAGATTAACATGGATAGTTCATCACTGTTGCTTATGGTGCTTATGGCATGCATTTACTTTGCGACATGATGGATGGCAGCTTGGTAACTCTCCTACCTTTGCAAAAAGCGTCTGTAATAAAGATCACACCCATTTTATTCTTGAGCCTGAGCTGATCACAAAATTACTCACCCAACAGATGTTTCATGTTGGCCTAACACAGGAGCACAATCTCCTTCCAATTTTTTTTATAGCTCTCAGGGCATTTATCATTTCAACATCATTTATTTTCACATTCAAATGTCCATTTATTGTTCAGCATTTGAAAATGCATCACAAATGTTTTTTTCACAAATTCTGCAAGTAGTCCTTTTTTGACATTGTTTAATGAATGAATGTGGACAAATTAGTTGCATTTTCCTTAACTTTATTGCAGTATTCCATGCTTGAAGCTTATGGTTCCAACATAAATGTTTTCAGTTAGTTTCCCCCAACATCTGCTTTAAATTTGTCTTTCTTGGCATCGAAGACCACTGCTATACTGAATCACAGAGTAAATTGACTGGATACAGAAATTTGAAGAACTTTATATTTACTAAGCCCAGTGGAAAGATTAAATGTCATGTTTCCATGATATGGAAAATGAGGAGTGCACACTAGATTGTAAAGTACAGCATTTTAATTCCTCCACTTCTTTCATTGCAGTAACAGAAACAGACTGAAAATGTTCATTTTACGTAACACTCTTAAGTCAACTTGGTGTACTTTAAAACTACTTGAGTTTGCATATTCTTGAAATATTTTCCGTAAAGAAGACATCTGAAAAATATCGTATTATAGTAAGTTTATTCATAAAGTTTGAGAAGGCCATTCAGCCCGTCCACTTTATACTTCCATAGAAGCAATGCCCCAGATTATGTGGTGGTAATGATGGTGAAATTGTCAGCATTCACCATCAGTATTCCACTGAAACCGACAGCACTTCTGGAATTTGCATATTTGCAGAATAATGCAGAAATCCAGAAGTTGCTGTTAGTGAGTGTATGCTCCTCCATAGGGTGCGCTATAGAGGTTCCCACAGATTGCAATCTCCATTGTTCGTCTCTCTGTAAAAGCCCTTGCAAAAGGTGCATCTTGTTGAATGAGGTGTAATTGAGTTTTTAACTGGGTACTATCTTCATGACCACTAAACACCCTCACTGGCCCTGAGAAGCTCATCTTATATTTGTGGAATGTCAAATCTCTCCATCATGATAAAAAACAATTCCACATAGTTTTAACAAAATAATTTCCTCAGAAGTTTGTTTATCTTTATTTTAGCTTCTATCTTAATCCAATTGTGATCATTTGTTTCGCTATCTGAAAAGTTAAATTAAAAGTTAAGGATATTAAGTGCTTTTAACTTCCTGGTTTGCTATTTGCAAATACTTCAATGTGATTGGCTGCTTGCATGCTTGCTGGCATCACTGCTGCTGCATGCCAAGACATCTCCTTGAATTGGCGTCAGATTTAAACAGTTGTCAGGAAAGGGGAAAACCATGCCACAGGTCTTTGTGGACAGCTTTCTTTGAGGTCAGTGGCAAGCACCGTTGCTTCATCGCTGACTGCAAAGTCTGGGCCTATGTTTCCCCATTAAACCATCTAACAATCTCTTTAATGATTTAGACATTGCAAGCTATCTGAACTTCAATTTTTCTTTTTCATTGATCTTGACTTTTGAGAACCATATTACTGCTTCATTGTTCTGCAATCCTGGTATTCTACAAGATGCACTGCGGCAACTAATTTCGGCTCCTTCAACAACACCTTCCAAACCTGCGACCTCTACCACCTAGAAGGACAAGGGCAGCAGATGCATTGGAACACCGCCACCTGCAAGTTACCCTCCAAGCCACACACCATTCTGACTTGGAACTATATCACCATTCCTTTACAGTCACTGGGTCAAAATCCTGGAACGCCCTTCCTAACAGCACTGTTGGTGTACCAATACCCCAAGGACTGCAGTGGTTCAAGAAGGCAGCTCACCACCATCTTCCCAATTAGGGATGGGCAATAAATGCTGGCCTAGCCAGCGACGCCCACATCCCCTGAATGAATAAAAAAAAATTCATAATGGCAGTTGTTTTACCCCAAGTTCTTTAGCTATTATAGTAATGTCACTTATGACAAGCAGCAAATTGTTTCAGCACACATAAAGTACTGTGCAGCCTTATATCACAGTCATTTCATTTATAGAACCATAAGAGGTAACAGCAAAGAGACCATTTAGCCCATCATGGTTACTCCAACTCTTTTCAAGAGCATATCAAAACCATTCCTACTTCCAGTTTTAAATTAATGACCCATCATCACTGACTTCCCAACCAGAAGAAATAGCCCTTCCTTATTCACTTGATCAAAATCATTCATAACTTTAAAAAGCACTAGTAAATTTCCTCTCAGCCTCCCCTGCTGTATTGAAAATATTCCTATTATTTAAATTTCCTCTTCCTATAACTGTAGGTAAATATTTGACATCATCCTGATGAATTTATTCTGAAAAGCATAAACCAGGACAATCTATAGCTTTATTTCATGAATTGTAGACTTTGCAGAATCATTTTTGTCTTTTATTAGATCAAATAAGACCATTCTAACATATATTTTGATTTTAAAATATGTTGCATGTTAAACTGTGATCTATCTTAAAATGTGTTTGGAAATCACTGAAGCCAAAGTTTCACTTATAGGTATAAAATAGGGAGTGGGTGACAGTAATTTAGACACTTTCATTAAACCTCTGGAACCTAGATTCAAAATCTAGCTCAGACTAATAAAATAAATGATTTCAACCCATGCAGAAAAACCTATCAATTCAGTTCTAATGGGTAACCTCATTCATACAGGAGACAAAACGGCTGGTGAGAGAAATGGAAAAAGTCACACTCGCACAGTGAGGTTTCTTCTGTGGCCGGGCTGAGAGCTTAATACTGATACTGGATGCAAAACGTTCTGTTCAGGAATAGAGTCCTGACATCCCTCATTTTGGTGAGTGCAAAATTTACAAAAAATAAATTGAAAAAAATCTATTGATTCTTCCTAATCCTTGAAACCATAAAACCCACCTGATCTCTTAGCATCGAGCCAAAGCCTTGTGATGGTTCCCCCAAGGAGGTCTCACAGCACCTGGTTCCAGAATGTTCTGGAGTTATACCAGCACCTCACTTCACATTTATGCTGCTGCTTTTATGTTGATGCACCTTCAAAATCATCTCCCCTTAAAGTGAAAGTGACACTATAACTGCAGCTCAAATAAACTTTCCACATGAAGCTTTTGGAAATTGCATTGCATTTCAGAAAGTTAAGGTAAGGTTAATGATTTTAATGACAAATCACTGATGAGAAACAACATAACAGAGTTCAGGAACAATGCACCTTTTAACATTGGCTCTAATGGATTATAAACTGAGAATCTTGTAGTAATTTTTTGTTACATGCACATATTTTAAGTTAGTGTACATTTTGTCACATGGTACTCTCAGCTCTCAGGTGAACACACGAGCACTTTGGATTTGACTTTAGGATCGTGTAGATGCTAGGAACAACATACAGTTTTGCGGTGGGAAGGGTGGGGGGGGGGGTCAAAATAGTTTGACACTGATCCTTGCAGTTTGCCTCAGCCACAATGATGTTTAATGAGCTCCTATATTTTTCAATTATCCAGAGTAAGAAAAAGTCTAAGGGTACAGCCTTTCAACGCAGTTTAAGCTAGTTAAAACTAATCTCCAATCCACATTTGGAGTACTTAGCCCAACATCTTGCTTTGCTGTAATATTATCACTCTCAAAGAGGCAAGGTCTGATTAGTTTGGAATTTAGCAATTTGTCATTGCGCAGTTCATTTTGGTGCAGGATTGCATCTAAATAATAGTAGAAAACCTGACATGCATATGCACATTCTTGAGTAATCCTTGTTTGGAGGCATACCAGTAACATGAGTTGTTACCTCAAACATGGATGAATAATGTGTGACCTTTTTTCATTAAGTAAAGCCAAAGAGTGCTGAAGAATTGAACTTTATTTCTATTATATACACAGACGGATTATAAGCCTTGCTAAGTGAGGTATATTGCAGATCAGTAGCCATGCCAGAGAATGTTGCCATCTTTCTGCCAACAGCCTAAAACCCGCTCTGAGAAGAGGAACCCCCTGCAGTGAACCGGATAACAATGCCAAGTTTTAGTGCTGCTTTCATGAAGATGAAACTGCTGAATCAAGTCCATTTCTCTTAAGCTTGGAATGCACAGCAGAATTATATGTGTGAAGTTAAATTATGCAATGGGCCAAATCATTCACGCACATGCTCTGTGGAAAAATTTGGCTCGTATTCATTTCCTCAGAACCAGCAAGTGTTCGATTTTAACTTCTAAGGAGTGTCCGTTATAGTACATTGATTATTCTTTAGCTAATTTGAAAATGCCATCAGTGCGTAGGTGAACTGAAGTACTAATTTAAGCAACCCAGTTTTCATGCTGTGGTATATTTCTCTTGGCATTCATTAACACTCAGTTGGTTCAACATCTAATTTGCTTCTGCCTAACATTCTTCATTAATATCATTTATTTGCAGGCTAATCCAGAACAAAGGATCTTTCAACCTCTGATGTCTTGGGCATTTAGGTTTCCACAGGATTGGACTAGTTGTGAGCCCTGAGGCTTGAATCTCCAGAGGGCAGTCAATTTGGCATAAATCAGACTGTTACTAAAGTGGTGAAAAAAGAAAATGAATGTTGCTCAGGAATTACTTTGAGAATTTAGAAAAAAAACAAATTGAAACATTCTTATAGGTCAGAATGGAATAAATTTAAAATGCCCAATTCTATATCTCACAAATAATCCAGTGCTAATTTTCAATCTCTCACTTTTTACTAGTGTAGATCAGTCACATTTCCACCATCATGTGTTTTTATAGATGCTGACCAAACTTTTAAAAAAGTATATGACAAAGAAAGACCTTGGGTTGGACCTTCAAATTGGGGTCAGGAACATGACGCTGGATACTTTCTGGGTCCCAATCCCACACTGCACTGCGTTGCTCACACGACGCTTTCTTTAAATGTAAATGCCCGAATTGGGCTGAAGGCAAGCTCGGTGTCCAGTTAGTGGCATTGTGCACCAGCAGGAGGCAGGAGCTACCTGCGCAGCGCAAGTGGCAAAGTCAGACGGCAGCCATGATGGGGCCTGCTTCTGCCTAGAAGAAAAGAGCTGGCACCACCTCGGAGGGCCAGCAGTCTCAAAGAGCCCAAAAGTGGTCAAACAGCCAAATGGAAGGCAAAGTGCATAATCTGGCGCTAGATCCCCCAGCTCCCGAAATTTTACGGCACCAATAAAAAATCTTCACCTCTGCCCGCTTTGAACCTGACAGCTGTGCACGAACATACACCAGACTGTTCAGGTTCGGTGAACCAACCTTTGAAAATTGCTTTCTCACCCTCCCAGCCTGTTAACAAGCTCCTCATGGAGCTTAATGGGCCGCTGATTGGAAATGAGCAGGTTCCCCATTTCCCCCCCACGCGCCCTCCCTTTGAAAATTGCATTATGTTCCGGAGATGGCGGGGTTCAGTGCTGCCCTCCAGGAACATGACTTTCAAATTGTGCCTGCACTCCTTCCCAACCCCACTGGTAATTGAAAATCCTGGCCAGTGTTTCTTGCTAACTTTCTGCTCTTGTCGAGGAGCCAGGGATTTACAAAAAGCAGTCAATTTACCAAAACAGTGTGAGTTGGATTCTATAGAGCCCTCGATGTCGGGATCTGTGGAGTGGGGGTTGGGCCTGAAAATGGCTCCAGATGAGGCCCGCCATGAACTTCAACGCCAACAGGGCCCAGCCCGATATTGCCGGTGGTGGCGAGGCCTCGTGGCAGCCTCCCGCCACTTGGCAACAGCACAGCAATTTAAAATATTAAAATAAATTACAATACCTGAATTAATAACTCTCCCATCACCTCCTAATATCCCACCAAGATCTTCACCCCAGCGGCCAGTACTGCCGCGTCTTTAGATCCCTGTCCGGGGAAACGAGGCTCAACTCTGGTGGAGAGGGGGGAGGAGGTAAGTTCCTCAGTGCGGGGGTGGGGGGCGCAGGGGGAGACAGGGTCAAATTAGCGTCATGGGTGTGGGAAATGGTGGAAAGGATTTATAGTTTAAAGTTTGTGCAGTTGTGGGGGAAGGTCAGATAGTAAAGGTAAGTGTTTTGGGCGGGAAGGGCAAATAATTAATTTAATTGTTATTGGGGGGTGGGAGAGGGGCAAAAGAGATGCAGTTATTTAATTTCATTTAATCTATCTTTAAATATTTAAATTTACCGGTAGGGCTGACGGCCCTTTAAAAATGGCATCAGCGCCTATGCACAAGCAGCTGACGCCATTGCCGGGGATGGACAGACTGCCCCCTCCACGTGATATGGAGGTGTGGCCCGCCGTGGCTATTAATGCGCGGCGGCTCTTTGGTGTGCGGCCTTTAACGGCAGCAGGTCTGTAGAATTCAGCCCAGTCACTAAGCAGCCTGATGGTATACCTAAGAAAAATTAGCATTAACTGACCTCAGTGGGAGTAACTTTGCAGCAATTAGATCGTGCAGCCTTAAAGAGATCGGCATGATTATACATCTCCACCTCAGCAGCAAATGGTGGGGCAGGGTTGTGGGGGCTTATTTTGGAGAAAGAGTGAAAACAGGGACGAAATGGTTGATGTAGTAATAATGTGGCCTGTTTGGAAGTCTGGTTTTAGGACACAAATTTGGTCCTAATTGATGATTTCCATAATTTGAATTTGCCTGGAGGTGATAAAACAGATAGCTACAGGTTTAGCACTCAAGCACTGATTAGACACAATTTTTGTGGAACAGTATTTGTGGGCTCCACACACAGCCACTTTGACTGAAGGTCTGGAGTATGCTGGCTGACACATAACACCATGGGCTGGATTTAGTTCTCTCCAAGGCGTTGGGGTCTGTAGCGGGGGGGGTGGGGGGTGGCACTGAAGAGGGCCCAGCCTGACATCACCGCCCCTCCTGCTGCTCGGCAGCGGGACCCCATTGGCATATTTAAATAAATTAAAATTAACGAATTAATCATACTTACATCACCGCCTGAATTCCCTTGCGAACTATGTGCTGCTGGCTGGCACTCCCACTCCTTCGGGAAACGAGAGGCCTTACTGGTGGGGAGGCGGGGAGGAGGTCTCCCTCACTCTGGGAGATGGGGGAATGGGATCAAAATAACATCATGGGTGTAGGGGATGGTGGGATGGGTTGGAGGTTAAAGTTTATGCAGCTTGGGGAGGCTGGGTGAGGTCAGGTGGACAAGGTAAATGTTTTGTGGGGGGACAGGGCAAGTAATTAATTTTATGGTTATTGGGAGGTGGAAGAGTGGCAAAATAAATGTATTTAATTTTTTTTGTTCACTGTATTTAAATATTTAAATCTCCTGGTAGGCCTGGCAGCCCTTTAAAAATAGCACCCAGGCAACTGACGCATCGCCAGTGACGGACAGCCTGCCTCCTCCACGTGATCGGGGGAGGGGTGGGCGGCCGGCCCCGGCTATTCAAATGTGCCACTGCAGAGAAGATTGCGGTGGCTCCGCAACATGTGGCCCACTTAGGCAGGCCGCCGTTTTTTTCGCCTGCCGGCAGCGGGCACAAAAGATTCAGCACCATATTTCAGGAGCCTCAGGGGCCAAGGGAGAGGGCACACAAGTCCTCAGACATGGTGTTGGAGGTCCTGGTGGAGGAGTTCCAGAGAATTTTTTTTATTTGTTCTTGGAAGGCTGGCATCGTTGGCTAGGCGAACATTTATTGTCCCTCTCCAATTGCCCTTGAGAAGGTGAAGGTGAGCCATCTCTTGAACTGTTGCAGTTTATGTGGTGTTGATACACCTACATTGCTATTAGGGAGGGAGTTCCAGGATCTTGACCTGGCAACAGTGAAGGAACAGGGATATGGTTCCAAGTCATGGTGGTGACTGACTAAGAGGGGAACTTGCAGATGGTAGTGTTCCCAATCCCATGGTGTGGGATTGGGACCCTGAAATTATCCAGGCATCAGGTTCCTGACCCCAATTTGAAGATTCAACCCAAAGTCTTTCTTTGTCATCTACTTTTTTAAAAGTTTGGTCAACACCTATAATAACACATGATGGCGGAAATGTGACTGATCTACACTAGTAGAAAGTGAGAGATTAATAATTGCCCCTGTCCTTCTAGGTAGTAGATGTCGCAGGTTTGGAAGGTGCTGTCAAAGGAGCCTTGGCGAGTTGCTGCAGCGCATCCTGTAGATGGCACACACTGCTGCCAATGTGCACCGGTGCTGGAGGGAGTGAATGTTTAAGGTGGTGGATGGGGTCCTGATCAAGCGATCTGTTTTAATTATCGGGGGTAGGTAGAAATGTGGAGTAATCAGTTCAGCCGTGAACTTATTGAATGGCGGAGCAGGCTCGAAGGGTTGAGTGGCCTACTCCTGTTCCTAATTTGTATGTTCGTAACTTGGATGATGTCAAACTTCTTGAGTGTTGTTGGAGCTGCATTCATCCAGACTCAATGGGCCACTGACCAGCTCTTGTAGCCACAGTATATATATGGCTGGTCCAGTTCAGTTTCTGGTCAACGGTAATCCCCAGGATGTTGATGGTGCGGGAGGGTGAGGGTGGCGTAGGGGTGGGGAGGGGGTGCTTCAGTTTTGGTAATGTCATTCAATGTTAATGGGAGATGGTTAGATTCACTTTTTTTGGAGATGGTCATTGTCTGGCACTTGTGTGGCATAAATGTAACTTGCCACTTATCAGTCGAAGCCTGAATGTTGTCCAGGTCTTGCTGCATATGAACATGGATTGCATCAGTATCCGAAGAGTTCCAAATGGTGCTGAACACTATGCAATCACCAGCAAACTTCCCCACTTCTGACTTTATGTTGGAGGGAAGGCCATTGATGAAGCAGCTGAAAATGGCTGGTACTAGGACACTACCCTGAGGAACTCCTGCAGCGATGTCCTGTGGCTGAGGTGATTGACCTCCAACAACCACATCCTCCTTTGTGCGAGGTATGACTCCAACCATTGGTGAATTTTCCCCTTGATTCCCATTAGGGATGCCCTGTACCTGCATTGGGGGAAGGAATCACCTCACATTCCCGTCCCTCTCTTCTGCAGCAACATTTACTGCTTTGCCTGTCCTCATGTCTTCCTCCCATTCCCCCTGCAGACTAATGCAAACCCCTAGCATGATGCTGTTGCCCAAGCCCTCACTTTCTGCCAGTGACTCCTATAATGTGTCAAATAAGGTGGAGTAGCACAGCACTTACTCTTTTTAGGTGAAATCCTCAGAGAATTTCCAGAATAAATGTTGAATGAGAGTCAGTGACGTCTTGACAAACTGTCCCAGGAAGTCTCCCAAAGCTCCACCAGCAAGCGAACAGTAAAAGTTCTTCAGCATTGACTTGTTTACTCCCAATCAGCTGGTTGCTGTTAGGAGACGGTTAGCCACTAAAATACCATGCAGCCTCATTAACAAATGCTAGCAGGCGGGCAGCTGTTCCTAGTACAAGCTTCAACTTCTTTACCAAGATGGCATCTTGTGCTAAACATGGGCAAATTTGGTGTTTCAGCTGAAGACAGCACCTTGGCCGTGCCAAAGGCTCGTTAGCAGCGGAACAAGCATCAAAAATCTCCCCCATAGTGCATTACACGGTTAAATATTTCAATCGTTATAAAGCAGCTTATTCCCCCAACTTATAAGCAACACCACAAGAGATCCAGAAGTTTAATCCATTGTGAAAGTAGGGAGCATTACGTACAATCTTCTGTACCACAAAGTGGACATTGTCGCATCTTTTAGCCGCATTAACCTTTTTTTGCCATATTTTCTGTCATATTTTGACCATTTATATTTAATGGTTTGTTTTTCTGCTATTTTTGTGGATATCCTTTGAGTTGGAAAAATAAGACACAAGTAGACGATAAAATTATTCATGGCGGTGAGCGAATTTCCTCAGAATTTCTGCCTCTCTGACACAGTAACTACCCGTGTAAACAGGGCTACTGTCAACCTTACTCCAAAGTTATGCCAATGGAGTAGGAGAAGCTCTGAGGAAATTTACCCCCCAGTAGTGATTATAAAGAAAAGTGTTCATACTTCAGCATAGTGCCACTATGTGCTAGTCTCCTGGGACCGCATTCCACATTTAATTTTGCATGCAGTGCTATTCTCTGACGGACACTGGTTACATGCGAAGCCGGTGAATGCAGCAGCAGTTTCTAAGAACCCGTCCCACCCCCAAATAGTGCTGCTGATGGCGAGAGGACTATCCATTAGCTGTGTCTCATTTTAGCCAGATTGTGTAGTGGAGGAAGGAACAGTACTCCAGACATGATTCCTTTCCACATTCCTTAAACATACATCTCCTGACTTCTGCAGGAGGAAAATCTGTGAATTCAAAAAGACGTATTGGCAAAGGTTTTAACAATTTGGAGTCAGATATTTTGCAAACCAAAAGAAATGTTTTATTTAGTGTATCAGTGTGACCTCTGTTTAATCTTTGGACATTGTGGTGACTATGGAATAACAAATAAAGTAGCATCGCCTTCACTTAAATAGAAAGATATGGATTACAATTCTGCTAACTTCTCTTGAATTATTGACATCAAAATGAGTATCATTTTATAATTTACTGTGATATCTATGATGTCTTGCTAGATATAATTACAATTTAGCTCAGAATTTTTTTTTAAATTGACTGGTCTCAAAATAATAATTCTCAGAAATCCTAATTTGAATTGGTATTTGTTTAAATCATGGGCATGGAGATTCCTTGGGCCCATCAAGGCAACGAAACAGGAAGCCTAGCCACCTTCCTTACAAATGGCCTCCCTGTGCCAAATTGCAAGGATGGGATCATTTCCATAGTTGGGATGAGCAGCACGAAGCTGTATACACACACAAGAAAGCTGGCTTCCCCATGTGTTGGTGTCAGTCAGAGTGGCATTCTGTTGGCAGATGGCCCGAACTAGGGCGGCTCTGAGGGCTGAAAAGGGCCCAACAGAAATAAAAAACAGCCAAAATTTCTTAAACGTGAATAAAAGCAAAATACCACAGATGCTGAAAATCTGAAATAAAAACAGAAAACACTGGAAACACTGAGCACGTCAGGTAGCATCTGTGTGGATAGAAACAGAGTTAACATTTCACGTGATAATCTGATGAAAGGTCATCGTCCTGAAACATTGGGCTGAATTTTTCCAGCTCGCCGCCGTCCTTGGCAGCAAGCTTCAAAAATGGCAGGGCGCACGCACGAGTGTTACACCACGGAGCCGCTGCGTTATTTAGCGCGGCGGCTCATTTAAATGGCCGGGGCGGACAACCCTCACCCCCTCCCCACCCCGATGACTTGGAGAGGATGGGTACTCCATCCCTGGCAACAGCGCAGGCACCACTACACAGGCACCTGTGCCATTTTTAAAGCCTTTACTGACATTTTTAATTTTTAATGCAACAGTGCATTTTAAAATATTAATAATAATTGCAGAAATCTTTCCAGCTCCTCTCCCACCTCCCCAATAGCCTTACATGTCATTCCTGACCTCTCCCCCAACAAAATACCTACCTTGAGTATCTGACCTTCCCCCCCACCCCCCGCCAAAGTTCAGAAAATTTTACCTTTACCCCTTCCCATCACCTCCTCTACCAATCAGGTAAGTTTTTTCCCTCTCCCCACCTCCCACACTGAAATACTTACCTCCTCCCCCCTCACCACCAGTGTCCCACATCGGATCTCTGTTCAGAGATCAGATGGAGCTGGAGTGCCAGCCTCCAATGGTAATATGGAAGCAGGACAGCCAGCGCGACGTGGTAAGTAATTATTCCTTGATTTTAATAAATTAACATGTTGTAATGATGGTCCCATTGCTGAGCGGCAAGGGGGCGCCACAATGCCTTGTCTCTGCCTGTAATATGGGGCGGGTCTTTCCCCGTGCTGAGGCCCGTGGCAGGCCTCTCCTGGAGGCATTTTCTGGGCCCCTCTGCCATGCCCCCTGACATTAAGGGACTGGTAAAATCCAGCCCATTGTCTTGGATTTTAACCTGGATGTGAGTTCTGTGACAAGGTTTGGGGTGGTGGGGTGTGGGTGGTAGGGCTGCGATGGGTTTGGGAAACCCCAAAGAGCAGGTTTTCTGAACGTCCTGCTGAATTTAATTGCAGGGAACCTTCAAATGGATATTGTGGAGGGCCACCTTAACAGCTGTAAGTGAAGGTCACTAGAGGAGGTGATGTCATGTCACTTGTGACCAGGGAGTTCTGGGTGTAGCCCGACAGAGTGAGATGTGTTTAGATGTGTTCATACAGTTTGTGTATATATGTTCCAGTTAAGTATAATAAAAACCCACATTTTCTTTGGATTTTACTTGTAGTCCTGTGAATCTTACAATAGTTCACACACCAAAGGGATGAGTAATATTATATGGTGGCAGCGATGAGATATATTTTTCCAAAGACCACCAAATATTATATTGTGGCAACATTTGATTTTTTTCTGAAGAACACACCAAGAGAGAACAAGGAACAACTAATTGCCGACCTGGAGTGGCTGAGGATTTAGGCAGAGAGCAGTTGGCAGGAGACACCACTACACTGCAGTGAGCTAGGCTACAGACAGGACCCTGGCAGGTATTGAAACTCTGGGTACAGCAGGCAATTTGCCAGGAAATCAGATCTTTCACCTAATCTGGCAGTGGGTTAGAAAATTGGAAAAGCAGTAGCTGAAGACATTATTTGTTTAGTTTTCCCATTTTTGCTTTGTGGGTGGGGCCTAAGGCAAAAAGAGAGGGAAGAACTCAACAATGCCACTGGAAGTCCGCACCACAGTGAGAAAGCCAGATTGTGGCAGCGCCGGTACTGCAAGCTGCAGCTGGCTGCAGAGAAAAAAGAACTCTGTTAAAAAAAAGCTCATAGTTAAAAAAGGCCAGTCTGTGTAAACAAGCAACTGTTCACTCTGTTTCAAAAAAAATGTACTCTCTCACTCTTAAAAGGGGCAGGCCAGCAGAAAACAAATCTGTCTAAACAAGAAATAAAGAAGTTTGCCTTTTAAAAACCCTGTAAAAAGTCCTATGTTTATAAAAAAAAACAGGATCATTAAGCTAATGGTTTTCAAATATCCAGTTATAGATTGGAAGGTTCTGTTGAAAGGTCGCAGACCTGAAACATTAACTGTGTTTCTCTCTCCACAGGTGCTACAAGACCTGCTGAGTATTTCCATCACTTTCTGTTATTATTATAGATTGGAAGATGTTAGACATGGTATCTGTATTTAAACCAATCTAACAACGAATAAAACGATGTTTCCTGGATCAATAAGTGAGTGAACCAATCAAGATCACACTGGGCAACAAGGGTCAGCAACAGATCAATACATCAGGATTGTCAGCTGAAGATCAGAAGGAACCCAGAAAGCTATGGACATTCCTGGAGCAGCAACTGAAGGTGAAGGTCAATTTCCAAGTACATGGGTTTGAGCTTGTGACCAACCGGCAAAGGCAGGATGAGTCCATTGACCAGTTTGTTGCAAGGTGCTGAGACAAAGCTCAAGAATGCAACTTCGCAGATATCGAATTGTCAGAATGGATCATAGAGCTAGTAATCACATCTGCCCACTACAAGCCTTTCAAACAGACCTGCTAGAAAAGAAGAAAGGGCACACCATAGATGCACTACTCAATGATGGAAGGAAATTTGAAACCATCATGGCTGGGGGCCAACATTTACAAGTATTGGGATGGCTACAATTGGTATGGTAATCGAGGCTCAGAAGTCTGCTTAGCCATGTGGCAAATGTGGCCTGACTCACCCAATTCACAGTTGTCTGACATACCAGAACCAGTGCAAAGCTGTGGCATGCGAGGACATTGGGCAAGGCAGTGCAGAAGGCCAAGCTCAGATACTGCACACTGGAATTGTGGCAGATCACATGCAGAGAGAACGTCTATAAGACAGGATGGCAAATGCAACAAAAGGTATGCCAACACAAAACAAAACTCCAAGCAGGTACATCAGGTAAGCAGAGAGACAGATTGCCAGGAGGATATGGATGAAGAATGCACTCATGTGAACAGCGAGCAAGCATTCCACATAGTTAATTTGGATCAACATGTTGTTATGCAGGCCCCCACCTGCCAAGAATGAGACACATTAATTTTGCCACATGAACATTAATTTTTAAACTGTTACTGGAGTAAAGAAAGAACTTGTTTTAAAAAAGCCCACCAGACTCTTGACTGGAAAGACATTTGCATAGTAACAGACAGTGCTTAGAAAGGATAAAGGGGCCACTCCCTGATCCAATTTCATCCACAATGAACTTTTGATTACCAGACATTGAAGGTGGAGAGGCTAGCATTCCAGGTTAACTGCTAAGATGGCCAAATACACAAACGGACATGGTCAGATCAGTTTAGTCACATGACTGACTGGCTGTTGGAGTTAATTTGAATTTGAACTTGCCTCAAAGTTTTGAAACTCAGAAAGCTGTTTGCTCCTGGACGAGAAAAGACCTCTCTCCTGTCTGCTCTCATCTTGTTCTCACCAGCTTTAGAATCCATTGATCCAAGACACAGGAACCCCAAGAGAGAAAAGTCTCCTACAGTGAACAAGGTTTAAGAAGAATACTGGGCCCCAACAAAAAGCAAGAATTACCTACAAGCAAGAACTACCTACAAAAGGACTACATTAAGCTTGAAGCACAGTAACTAGAAACTCTTCAGACATTGCCTCAAACCTTTCCACATTATTTTGCATATCGCACATGCATGCTAGCATGGGGCGCGTTGTGTATGCGTAGGCGTTAACCGAATTAGAGTTTAAGTTTTAATAAATTTCACTTTTCGTCTTTAAACCTAAGAAAGCCTGGTTGTGCTCAATACTGTGCCTTATAACTGGAAAGCGGTGAACAAGGATTCACCAAGGGGGAGCTCAAAACACAGTGTGTTTAAAAATTTAACCCTGTTACAATAAGACCAGCTGAAGGCTGAGAAAGACCCCGAGAGACCTTTCTCACCTGGTCATAACAATATCAATGTTATTATGCAATCTGAGGCATTCGCCATGATCGGGATTAGATATTCGCAGAAGAGTGGTAAGCATAAGCTCAGAGTAAAAATCAACGCCGGAGCAAGTGCAAACATTCTGCCCCTCCATATACTGAAGGACATATACTTAAAGAAATGGGAATCTATGGTACAACCCACCAGAGCTAGAATGACTGCCTATATTGGTTCTCCAATCAAGTGCATTGGAACGATAACCTTACAGTGCAGCTATGGGAGCTCCGAATGCTATCACAAATGTTTTATATTGTAGACACAACTGGACCAATTGTCACAGGACTTCCAGTATGCCAAGATTTACGAATTGTCACAAGACATGAATTCAATAACGCATCGAAGATGGTAGAAAATATTCAGGTCGGGGTCAATCCATGTAAAGGATGACACAAAGGCTGGGATCCTTGACACAAAGAGGTGATATGACCGGGAGTCTCTCCTCAGGCTTCAGTTCATTGCAGTAAGTACCCAGACACCAGAGATATTGCTGGTAATTGGCTATGTTGCCAGTCATCATCTCTCTAAGTTTTCCAACATAAAGGATATATTTCTGTCTAAAGAAGGGAAGATGAAGACATCATCTGACAGAAAAGCAGACCCAGAATTGGCTCAGTTGAGAGTAAGACAGCATGTGTTGGGTACTTGATATCCTGCAGAGGTTGCTAGGATATGCAACCAGCCTAGATCGTACGAGGTCAAGACACCCAATGGTGCGATTCGCAGATGGAACTGAAATCAACTCAGAGAGCTGTACAACAACACTGCATGTGACAACCCTGCGGCATCATGGACACTTTCAAAGACAAAGTCTGAAGATGAACGTACAGAGGCTACGAGCACAGAGGAAGAATATGCTAACCAGATTTCTGAGTCATCAGGGTCTCAGAGGAGTCATCAAGATGAGCTCTGCTCTAGGAAGAGATCTACGATACCAAGATTGGGATGAATAAGGAAACCTCCTCTACGTTTTAGAGAGTGCAAAACTTACTTACTTGTAAATAACGTTTTGTTTTAATTATGTAGTTTTGTTTTAATCAATTAGTCTGAACTGCAACATCATTCTATATTGTACATACGCTGTAATATTTGGAGAAAAGGGAGATGTTGTGGGACCACCTTAAGAAGGTCCTATCTTATGAGCTGTCAGTGAATGTCACTGGAGGAAGTTACACATGACCAGGGAGTTATGGGTGTAGCCCGACAGAGTGAGTTATGTTTAGATGTGACTCATGCGGTAACTGTTTGTATGTATATGTTCCAGTTAAGCATAATAAAAGCCCACTTTTCCTTTGGATATTACTTGTAGTCCTGTGAATCTTAAAATGGTTGACATACCAAAGGAAGAAGTAATATTGCAATGAGGTATTCCAATTGCGGAGGGGTGGGCGGAGGGGTGGGTGGAGGGGGGCTGGGGGGTGATGGCGCTCTGGATCACAGTGTGGTAATGTCCGGATGATGAAGGGACTCTGCTGGTGGATGGGGATCAAATGGTGGTCAGGATGGAGTAGCAGTTGGTGGTTGGGCGGAGCAGTTGGTGGTCAAGAGGGTTAGATGGTTGTCGGAGGGGTCAGATGGTGGTTGGTGGTTGGGGGGTAGTAAGTGGTGGTTGGGGCGGGGGTGTCCCTATCATGAGGTGGGGGGGGTGCGGTGTTGGATGATGGTCTGGAAAGGGATCCAAATGTGGTCAGCAAGGAAGTCTGAAGGAAACACTCCAGTTCCCCCTGGGCCATAAATAGTGCTGTAAAACACTTACCTCATTCAGCTTTCTTGCCTCCTTTAAGCAGTCGAATTTCCAGAGGCCTAGGAAACCTGGCTGCCTGTGGTTAAAAATAGAATGACTATTAAAATGCAGCATGATTGTTATATTTAAATGATCGATCTTGCGAGTGGATTGGTTATCAGCTCTTGTCCTGCCTCCGTTAAAAACAGAAATTGGCAGATTCGGTTCCTGTTTCAGATTTCTTGCATTTTAATTTCTGACACGACCCCAAGACACCGTTTTTTGGGAATTCAAATTCATCCCATTAACAATGTTTCTCTCTTCACAGATGCTGCATGACCTGCAGCATTTTCTGCTTTTGTTCCTTAAGTGCTCTGAGGGAAGCAAATTGCCAGAATTTCAATGGGAATCAATTCCCTCCGGGATCAACTACTTCTTTCTTGGGCAGGCCTGGGGCCTTTTCAAGGCCCAACATGAGACCGATAATCGCAGGCTCCGCTGAAACGATGGGCTGAATTTTATCAGTGTGCCACGCTCCACAGCAGTGAACTATAAAATCGGCAGCCTTCCGACACAGAAGTGCCCATTTAAATGGAGGGGGCAGAGCGGCCACCCCTGATAACATAGAGGGGACGGCCGCCCCGTCCCCTGCAATAACGTCCGGTGCCACGGGCGCCGGCGCCATTTTTAAAGGACTTCAAGCCCTTCAGGTAAATTTAAATGTTTAAAGCACCGTAACAAAATGTTTATTTCAAATAAAAGATTAAAACATGGAGGCCCTTTCCCAACCCCCACAATGATGTTTTTATCGCCTGATGTGTTTGGAATGTATTTTAGTCCCAGCACAAACTTCCCCCCCCAATCTCACCACAATAGCCCTTCAGCCCCTTTTCACCTTCCCAACAGCCAATGATTATTGTTTTTCTTGCTTCCCCCCGCCCTGATAATTTGACTCCTCCCCCCTCCACACCAGTGTCTCGCCTCGGAACTCCGTACGGCATTCCGAAGGCGCACGAGTTGCGGCCGGTTGCTGCAAAATTGGCATGGGTCAGCCGCCAGCGGCAAGTAAGTTCACCTGCATTTTAATTAACCTCATTTTAATATTTTAGTGAAAGCCCTGCCTCTGCACCGAGGTCTCTGCGCCACCACTAATATCTGGCAGGGTTTTCTCGGCGTTTTGGGTTGTGATGGGCCTCCCCGCCACAATCCACGATGCCTAGGCGCTGGTAAAATCCAGCCTGATGCTTCCAATCTGATGGCACAGAGGGCAGAATTCTTGGAGTAGCTCCGGGATAGCCCCAGGCTTGCTGCCCAACTCTCTGTCAGACGGAAAAGAAGCAGGCGGAAAACTTGGCTATTCCCCCAAACGGAATTTAGGACGCAGCATAAATGGGGCACATCCGGGTTCCACCCAAATGCTTGATCCTTTTCCTGGCTGCCCTCAATTTTTCCACCCTACCCCAGCCCAGGGATTTCAGCACCTATATGCTATTTAGGGAGGACAATGTTATCTCTATATTCATATTTGGTTGAGTGAATCAAGTAATTTATGACTTTTTTTCACTTTTCGAATACTATATTAACATCTGTTTTCAACTGGTAAATGTTCACATCCCTGAACAGGGCGATAATATTTAAAAATATGGCACAGACATAGAAGTGGAGCATAATCTGCCAAGGTCATAGAGTCATAGAGTTATACAGCACAGAAACAGGCCCTTTGGCCCATTGTGTCCGTGCCAGCCATCAAGCAACTATCTATTCTAATCCCATTTTCCAGCACATGGCCCGTGGCCTTATATGCTATGGCGTTTCAAGTGCTCACCTAAATATTTATTAAATGTTGTGAGGGTTCCTGCCTCTACCACCCCTTCAGGCAGTGTATTGTTACATTGATATCCTGGACTTTTCATTCAATCACCTTCAGTTTCAATTGAATTCATTGAAATTCCAGAAAGTGCACGTTTTTTTCGATTAGTTTCCATTTTTGTTTTATTCAGCGTTATGAACAAGTAACGTGACAAAGCGATAGGTTTTCCACAATAAAATTCAAAGTCATCAACTTGAAACATTGGGCCTCACTTTAACTTATTTTAAATGGATGGCTTTTGAATGAATTAAAATCTCACTCAATAAATGAACACTCTCCACAAATGCTGCCTGATCCGCTGAACATTTCCAGCATTTTCTGCTTCTATCTCAAATTTTTATTTTACTTTTGATTTAGAGATATAGCACTGAAACAGACCCTTCGGCCCACCAAGTCTGTGCCGACCATCAACCACCCACTTATGCTAATCCTATTACCCTCCCACATCCCCACCTTCTCTCAATTCTCCTACCACCTACCTATACGAGGGGCAATTTATAATGGCCAATTTACCTATCAACCTGCAAGTCTTTGGCTGTGGGAGGAAACTGGAGCACCCGGCAAAAACCCACACCGTCACAGGGAGAACTTACAAACTCCATACAGGCAGTACCCAGAATTGAACCTGGGTTGCTGGAGCTATGAGGCTGCGGTGCTAACCACTGCACCAAATTATTTATATGTTTGATGTGTAGAAAAATGTGAAAGCCATAAGTTCAAAAGCTAATCTGTGTTATGTTGTATTATACGTATAGACAGCGATAGTTGCAGCTATTTAATTAATTGTTTTTCTCCTTATAAAAGTCAGCAGCACATCTATACCCTTCAGTTAAATGATTTTAAACATTAGAATTACCTGCTGGTATCACACACTCATATTTTGTTTCTGTGCTTTAATATTGTTGATGAGTGCTAGCCTGGGTCTAGATATTTTGTGTAGAATTTACTCAGCAATTTACTCTTAAGCTACCTTTGACCAGTTTTACAGTGTAAACATAAACATAAGGGAGGAATGGCAGACACAAATAAGTTTAAACATCTCTCCTCAAAAAATTTAGGATAATATAACAAATTAGGTAAATCCAGTTCCTTTTAGAAGTTGTTACTGATAGATAACAAAGCCATAAACTAAAGTTACCACTAATATCTGAAAATGTCTCTGTGGATTTCACAGGCATCCAATGAATAAAATATTTGAGATCATAATGATAAAAGTTCACTATGGAACTTGATGTTATGTGTTATAATTTTTAAATTTTTTTTATTTCACTGACTTAACTTTCAACATTAGTTCTAGATTATTATATAACAAAAACTTTTGAAACCTTATTGAACTGTTCCATCCAAACAAATCATCACCTACAGAATTGTTAACTTCCATATATGATATTCCAAGTAACAGCTTTTCCAAGGCTATTTAATTTATTGCCTTTCTCTTTGTAAAAATAGGTAGCACATCCCTACCCTTGATTTATCCTGTTGTTCTCCCCTCCTTTCCCCTCTTTATTTGGTCAATCCTACAAAATGACTATCTTGCCTTCCTGTATCAGTTCTCATGGAGGGTTTCATTTGAAATGTTAAGCTCTCTTTTCCCTCTCATTGGCTAACGGACCTGCTGTAGATTTCCAGCATTTTCTGTGTTTTCTTTCCATATCTGGAACAGTGGTATTTCTGTTTCTCTTGAATGCTTGTCTTGCTTGGGAAACTTCTTGTTCAAGTGTAAATGTACCGCAAAATGTGGCAATTATTAACAAAGTGCAAACAGACTATTGAAGGTGAAAATGTGATACATGAGGAGAATTTTGAATGCATGCATATTCAGTGCTATCTTTACATTTTTACATTTACAAGGACCCACGACTAAACCGCTCCTCTCCATCAGTCTGCGTATCACTTTGCATGCAACTGTTTCAAATAACTTGTGTCTTAAGTAAAGATTGGCTTGAAGGCTTACCTCAGTGTAGGTAAAGCAAAATAAATTTTGGCTGTTGATTTTGGCAGTCCTCTGTCATTTCTAGCATAGCTAAGGTAAAGAGTAATGTTTAAAATCTGTGTGCAGTAATACCAGGGAAACTGTAGAAGCAGCAACTGCATATATTTAGATGCCGAAACAGTGGCAAGCAGCAATATGCCCGTACCTGTGCTGGTCATCTGATCAAAAGTCTACAGGTTAAAAAATTGATGGGGAAGGACAGAACCAGGAGACTGGTAAAATAAAGCAAGGGGAGAGAGAAGGTAAAGCTGAGAGATTGCAGTTATGAGCCAGAAGAGAAAATAGTAGGAAAAAGAGAGAAAACAAAAGCATTGTAGATAAAGTAACAGTGGGGATATGGAAATACGTAATGTGATGGAGGAATAATCCTGGGAAGTAAGGGAGAGACATATTTTAATAACTGGATCAAATAAGAGTCTTGGATTATAATGTGAGAGAAGTGTAATTTAACATAAGCAATGTCAAGATTATGCTTACAGCATTGTTCCTAGTGCAGTAACCCCAAGAATAAGAGAGAAAGAAAGAAAGAAAGAAGTGTGAGAAGGATATTCTCTGAAATTCAACATCCATTGCTAAAGCACCATCAGTTTACCATTTCAAATGTAGTCTGAGATGGGTGGCATTGCATTTATGAGTATTCTCCTCTTGACATTTCCATCTTACCATATTCCATCAAGTGCTCAGCAGCACAACCTTTGTAGAAGTGAATTGGTCATAAATAGAGAATAGAAAATCTATCTGCTTACCAGTGATCACTTGATGAGTCCCAAAATGTCAAGGTACAGAGATAGCTAAAATTGTAAAGCAAGTTGAACGTTGATATGACAGGTCTGGGGACAGGTTGCCTCCTTTCCTTTAGAATAATTTGGAAACTTAAAGAAAAGAGAAAATACAGTAATATTTGAAATCTTAAGCATTTATTGAGCATTCAGAGCAGAGATATTATTCTCTGACTGTCAGCAGCAAGAGCCAGTTACTGCATGTTGGTTCCTGGCAGAGGGATAATTCTGTTCTTTCATTCAAAGATAAATCAATCATAAAGTATATTGCATCTGCACTGGATTTCATACACAAGGCAGTAAAAGTGTCAGAAACCCTCCCACAATCACTATTTTCGACATACTTTACAAACATCTGAACTCATTAATAATATTATTTGCCAATCTGAATAAAGCAATATTAAGCAACACAATGCTAGTTTACGAATATATTACGTAGACAAGAACACTCCCAAAACCTGAAATAACATTTTTTTAAATCATAAAAGTTTTACGTATATCGTCCCTGGAGGAATACTGCAGTTAATCCTTAAGGAATGCATGCTTGGTAAAAACCAACCATACGATTCAACTGTGAAAATTGGAACACAGCCAAATTGACACTGCAATTAAATTACCAATGTTAAATATTACTCAGAATTTCAGGTAGGTCTGAACCTCAGTACAAACCTCAGCAATTTTTACTGCATTTTGACTGCCTTTTTATTCTGCATTCACAGTGAAATTTGTTTAACCAATGTCCTGGAGTAAAAATCCTGAATTACTCTATTATGTCAAGAATCTAAGTGAAATACGAACAAAACTTAAGTTTACACTGGTAATTTAAGATAATGAATTGAGTTGTCCTTTTGGTTTACAGATGCAAAACCTAACCACTCAAAAGGATAGAGACTTTTTTCAATGCTACAGGATTCAGCCATGAATATAAAAAGCCATATAATGGGAGTTATTTTTGGCTATTTCCTTTCTTGGTCCCTTATCTCTGTTTCGAATTACAGCATATTGCTACAATGCTACACAGTTCCTGTATTTTGTTTATGATATGGAAATGGAAGGTGTGTGAAACAAGATAAATTGGAGATCCTGTGAACTTTGCCAGAGTCATATATGTAAAAGCCAAAATTACCAATTGTCAATCTATGCAGAAAAGGAAATTCATACCATTCTTAGCACCTGGTAGTGCACCAATGTGACATTCCTACTTCCTGTGTTTTTGGCAGCCTTTTTTGAGCGACATTGCCAATATAGGACTAAAGAATTCTTAGCGTCTGATCCTGGCAATGCCAAGAATGCATGGCACAAAAAGCTGCAGTCCTGGCCCACAATTTTGCATCCATTAAAGTAAATGGATGGAAAATCACGGTTCGGCATACTTTTGCTATCGATCTTCCTCAAGTGAGCTCTCAATGCAAAGAACACATTGCTGGCCTGTAATTTAGTCTGCTCACTCTGTCTGCAACCAATGAAGATAGTGACCTGCAGCATGTAATTCTGTCAGAAATCACCAACATGTGCTTCCCTTTGGTGAAATTATGGGCTGAATTTGGTGGCTAGGCTGTAGGCCCTGATGTCTTGACCTGAAGCGGGTGCCGCATTCGAGTTCAGGGGTGGATATTCCTTCAAGTGCTCAGCAGCTCACTCATTGTAGAAGTGAATTGGTCATAAATAGAGAATAGAAGATCTATCTGCTTACCACTCTTGACTTGATGAGTCCCAAAATGTCATGGTACAGATCTTCTGGCGGCCAGCCAATTAGCAGTAGCGAGGCGCGGGGGATGTCCAAAGAGAGGGCAGAGGTGGGATCCAAGGTGAGGGAAGCAGCATCAGGTGACACCGCAGCAGGTGTTGATGCCATATATAAAGGGCTACCAGCTTTGCATTTTCTGGTGACTGCTTTTCCTGCATTTAATGGTGATTGCCTGCCTGCCTGCCTGCCTGCCTGGAAAGTTGAAAATTGAAAGAAAACCTGTGGCCACAATGGCGGAAGGAAGACCTTGGAAGGCCACACAGTTCAACAGTGCCTCCCTGAAGGCTCTCTCCTTCATGTTGCCAGGGAAAGGTGGGAGGTCCTCTTCCCCAGGGCCAGAGGAGGAGACCGCCACCCCCCCCCCCCCCCCCCACCCCCGCCCCCCTCACCAATCAAGCAAGCCTGCACTGGAGATTTGCAGAGGAGTTCAGCATCCATGGGGTCAACTCCAGAACCTGGATCCTTTGGGCATGTGTGTCAATGACCTTATTCAGTCTGCTAAGCGTGTGGGGCTTGCGTGTGATAGGATGCGTGTAGTGGAGAGGGAGTGACTGGCCAGTCAGTTGCGAGGTGATCAGGAAGCACCCTCCACCACTGCAGACTCTATCATGTCGATAGGTACCTGTTCGCCGTTAGATTCGGGCACACCACCTGGTGAGCACAGCATAAACGACGGACGGCAGCTGACGGCGACTGTGACAGCCGAGGCCACTGACAGTAGGAGGAATGTGGGAGGCCAGGCCGATGCTGAGTCCCAGGCTCACGTCATGCCTTTGGGGTCATCGACAACCTGGCAAATGCTGCAGCAGCAGTGTGAGGTCAGGGAGCATCTGGCAGAGCTTCTAGAGGCTGTGCACACCCATGTCTCTGACATAAGCATACATGTTTTCCTCCATCACTGTCTCCCTCCCTCTCCCACCCTCTCTCTCTCTCTCTCTCTCTCTCTCTCTGCCTCTCTCTCTTTTTTCTCCTTCTCTCTCTCTCCCACCTTCTCTCTCTGCCACCCGTCTCTTTAAAAAGAAATCGGAACCCGCAGGAAAACCCCGAACCTGTCCGAAGATTGGAAGTGCTGCGCATGGTCTGAACACCTGTCAGCTGTGAAACTGACACTTGCGATTTTATTTTTAAAAGCTGATCTATAAAAGCCAATGGGAAACTTTTCATCCATGAAATTACCAGTTACGGACCTCAAAATCTTTACCAAGGACACTGGTGTCCGTGTACGGACACGTTGCCGACCCCTGCTCCTCCACATCCTTATCGGTGGAGGAGGAATCGCAATCTAGGATATCCTCATTTTTCAACACCTCCCCACTCTGCAGCGTCAGGTTCTGCAGAACACAGCAGACCACCACAATACGCGAGACCCTCACTGGCTCCACCGGATCGATCAAGGCACCTGAATCGTATCTTTCGATGCCCTATGGCCTGCTTGATGGTCACTTGGATTACCCCATGGCAGGTGTTGAACGTCTCCTTTGCATCTGTGCATGGATTGCTCACAGCCATAAATAACCATATCCTCAATGGGTAGTCCTTGTCTCTGACTGTCCATCCTTGAAGGCGTGGTGGGAGGGGGTGGGGGTGCAGGGCACTGATATGGCACCTGGGACTCCCAAAATATGTATGTGTCATGGCTGCTGCTCTGGAACCGTGCACACACCTGAAGGATCCATCTGCAGTGGCGCAGACCAGTTGTACATTGAGCGAGTGGAAGCCCTTCTTGTTGATGAAGGCTGCTGATTGGTCTGTGGGAGCCTTTATGGCTGCATGCATGCAGTCGATCATATCCTGCACCTGGGAAAATCCAGAGCGGGCCCCAAACCCAATGGCTGTCTCAGCTTGACTGTCTGGATTGGGGCGGTAGCACACATCGTTACTGGCCCTCTTGAAAAGGGCATTAGGCACCACCTTGACTGCAAGATCCCACTCATATCTCCAGTGGATCCCTGGAACAATCTGGAGGTGTAGAAGTTCAGTTCCATGGTGATCTTCAGCGTCACTGGCATTGGGTTTCCACCAACTCCCATAGGAGTTGGGTTTCCACCAACTCCCATGCAGTATGGCACACAGATCAGTGATAGCTTCCCTGGAGAAATCAATCTTCAGAGACACTGCCGCTTATATATGTGCAAGTAGCTGAGCCTTGGACGGTAGACCCTCTCTGGAGGGTAGACTCTTCTGCATGCAGAAGGCTGTTTGCATGTCCCTCTGTGCCCTTCCCCCTGCTTCCCCTGGGGGCAGGCCCTCCTGTTGGCCCTAAGATTGCTGATCTCCTGCTGCCTGTGCCTGGACACCCTCTCTCCCTCCTCAACAGGGGCCCCGAAACCTGGATGAATGAGGCCCATGGCAGGTGGTATCTCTTGTGCAAGGCCTTTTATGCAAATGGATCCCCATCCCTTTCTCCCCACCCATTTCTTTTGCTCAGGCCCCCTGGCAGCATGAGCCTGCAGTGCTGGCACTTTATAATCCCTGTCATTTGCTGCTGCCCATGTTGCTCCAATCTCCCTGGCATGCCACATTGGCTCCCTTGATTGCTGCTGGAGAGATCAAGCACTGAGCCCCCATTTGCCTGCTGCCCCTTTTTATCAGGCAAGGCTCTGAAGTCCCGTTGTCCCCTTGCGCCATTAGTAAAATTCAAAAACCCCTGTAAAATTGCTCTCAATTGGGCAGTTAATTGCTTTAATTGCCTTCCAGCTGCATCAATGTATGAAGCCCACCCTCCATGTTGGCCGCCATCAGGAAAATGCGGAAATGACATGAAAACTTCGGTCTTCCATCCCAATTTTACAAACCCGACCCTCCTTTGAGCCTGTTCCCAAAGGGGGCCAAAAACTCTCGCCTACATATCATTGGAAGGGCTAGTTTTATCTCATTCACATTACAGTGCTAGCATTGAGGCTGCCTTTTGGAACATTGAAATTTCTGGAACAAAGAATACCCAGGTCCACCTAGTCCACCACCACTGTCAGAATTGCATGATACACCGATAATAGAATTGTTGCCTTTGACTGCAGTGCTGTAAGATAAATGCTGCTTTACTATCAAAAGTTGCTTAAGGGTGATTGGGATATGTGATTAGCAATTTTACCAGCTGTCTTGCAATTTTCTGCTTTTTTAAAGAAATAAGGGAATAAACTGAAGGATGACCTTTCTTTTGCACTCAAGTTTTTTTTCTGAGAAATGGTCTGTCCTGTCTTGAAAATGTCCTTATCAGTATGGGGCCCCCATATCAACTGTCAACTGTGACACAGTGGGTAGCACTCTTGCCTCTGAGGCATAAAGTTGTGGATGCGAGTCCCACTTGAGCACAAAAATTCAAAGCTGGAACTCCAGTCTAGTACTGAGGGAGTGCTGCACTGTCAGTGGTGCTGCCTTTTAGATGGGACATTAAGCTGAGGTCAAGTCTGCACTCTCACGTGGAAGTAAAAGATCCGAGAGCACAATCTTGAAGAAAAGCAATGGAGTTATCCTGGTATCCTGACCAATATTTATGACTCAATCAACATCACCAAAACTGATTATCTGGTCATTATCTTATTGCTGTTTATGGGAGCTTGCTGTGTCAAATTAGCTACCACGTTTCCTACAACAGTGACTGCACTTCAAAGGTATTTCATTGGCTGTGAAGTGCTTTGGGGCATCCTGTGGTCATGAAAGACATTATGTAAATGCAAGCCTTTCCTTCTATATATATTTATTTTTATAAAACACGTATATGTATATTATATATATATATACATGCTTATAGTATATATGTTGATCTGAATGTAAGGGCAGAACAAAGAGATTGTCAATGATATTACAAATCACATTAACCATTCAGTGCTTCTTGCCCTAATAGAATTTAGGCTTCTCTTAAAGACTGGTTTTACACCACCCCATTTTCCTGATTTCTCCCTGTACCCCTTTGCATTCTTTGTATTTCAGTAATTTTCAATGTTGCAATTCACTTATAATTGGAATGAAATTTCAACACCCCATCATGATTCTGCCCGTGTTTCATGCCTGAACATTTCTACAGTACTGTGCAGTGGTCATCTAAATATTTTATCTTTGGCAGTAGTGAAATCCAAATCTCTGATCAGTCAGTACAGTTGTAAAGAGCATAACTACAATATTGTTATGACCAGGTGAGGAAGGGGTCTCAGGCTCCCCTCTCGCCCCTTCTCTGGTTTGGCCATAACAGGCTTTATTTTTTTAGTTTACCACCTCTGTGAGCCCTTGCTCACTGCACTCTAATTACAATTGCAAATAAACCAATCAGACAGGTTTTCTTGAGTTTTAAATAAGAAAGATGTAAGTTTATTAACCTTCTCACTCTAACCCGGCTAAAATCACTAAAATACACAATGCATCCACGCTCACATGCACACGAGAGGCACACACACACATACAAATAGATACAGGAGGGAAGAAAGAATTGGGAGGTTGAAGTAGAGTTGGTAATAAATGGAATACAGATACTCTTCTTAATGTCCTTGATATAATGCTCTCAATTGAAGTTAAGGTCCTGCAGTCCTCATAGGGGCCACATGCAAAATTTTAGGCTTGCTTCTCTGGTACCAGAAGGCCAAAGAGAGGCTTTGTCTGTAGTCTTGAAGCGTAGAAGCTGCCACCATGGTTTTCCTGGGATTTTACTAGAGAGGGAGACAGAGAGAGATGTCTTTCTCTTGAGCCTCAGAATTGCAGTCTTTTGTTCACACTGAGGCACAATTCAAAAAACCTCAGTGTTACCAGCAGGTATGTTATGTGACCATCTCTTTGTTTGAAACAGCAACTTCTAGAAGGGTCTTTGAACTTCAGAGTCCATCAGACATATTCAGTAAGGGGGAGTTTGGCTCTTTCAAAGTCAAAAGGAGTTGGTCACCACTATTGCCAAGACCAATCTTGCTAATTGAATCAGGGAGCAGTCCCATTGTCTCTGTATCCGCAGTATTTTGCTTTTATTTGCTTTTATTATCCCACTGTCTCTATATTCAGCTGTCTTTCAGCCAGCCCTTGTCTTCTCAGAATGCAAATGTGCGACCATCTTTTTAGCTGTTCAGTTCTGCTTTTTTCTTTTAGAAAGTCATTTGTACTGTCCAGTAAAAGATTCAAGCAGTGTCCCATATGATGAAATTAAATGTTTCCATTTGGCAGGTGTGATTGTCATCACAATATAAAGTGGAAATTTGTATTTAAAGTATTGGTGGGAAATCAGGGTGTTCATGATCATGCTTAGGGCAGGTAATTATGTGAAGAGTTATTAAAAATAGAATAATAGATGAATTACAAGTCCACTGCAGATGGCTCGAGATATAAATATTTAGTGGCTGTTGTGAATATGGAGAAGTACAGGCCAGATTTTGCAGTCGGTGGAAAAGTGATGGCACTTGCCACTGACCTCGAAGAAAGCTGCCCACAAAGATCTAGTGAACTCCATGGATTTCACCTGTCACAAAATTAATTTCATTCTGGTGCCATCAAGAGGGGATCTCTGGTGTCCAGCAAGAGTGATGGTGGTGAGTAGGCTAAGTAGCCAATCACATTGAAGAATTCTCACAGACAGAAACCAGGAAGTAACAAGCAGGTTTTAGCCTTCACTTTTTATAATTTTACAGAAAATGAAATAACGTTTAGAACATAAATATGGGATTAAGGTAGAAGCTGAAATATCATAAACAAATGTTAATAAATAATTTTTCATTATTTAAAAAAAATCTGTGGAATTCTCATCATGGAATGGAGAAATTTGACATTCCACAAACATTAGGTTTTCAGGGCCAGAGAGGTTGTTCAACAGTAATTATGACAGTACTCCATGAAAAAAACAGTTATACCACATTCAACAAGATAGAACTTTTTGCAGTGACAATAATAGCATTAAAAATGGAAGACCATGTCAGTTCAGTGAATTTTATTTGATTTCCATCAACAATGACTTTAACAGCACATGCTGTGGAGAGCATGGAGTCACAGTCAGCAACTTATGGATTTCCACATTTAATTGCGCATGTGTGGATGCTAGAAGTTGCTGTTAGTTTCACAAAGTAATGATGGTGACTGCTGACAGTTTCATCATCATTGCAACTGCAAAACCCTAACCATAAATACTGCGACTTGAGAATCTCAGTTGCTTATTCAGTCTGGAACACAAGGGCTGAGATGCTATACTAATCACTACCACAATATCTAATGATAGCAGCACTCTTACTGAGTTTCCAAGAAGCAGCAAATCAATCTTACTATTCATAATGTGACTTTCCAAAGCAACCCTGCATTAAGTAGCTATTCCAACTGGAATATTCAGTCAAGCATTGAAGGAATATAAGGTCATATCACCCATGAGACTTAAGCAGATTTATTCACATAGAAAGTACTTCAGTCCTTTAGGGGTATTGTACATTAAACAAGAACCCCAGATCAGCACATTTTCAAGAAGAGATCCCCTCTAATTGCCTCAATTTAGGCAAGTTATTACAAGTGTTGCCTTCATTATGAGCTTCCCCAGCCATTAGCCCTCTCAGCTACTGGTTCACAGAAACCAACTCTTCTCCAGTCTGCAACAGATTCTGCGCAAAATAACCAGAGCCGATGCTTTCTGTGCAGTGCCCCCACTGAGAATTTGTCAATCACATCCCCTGCTGTTTTTTCCCTCTCCAAATGCCCTTATATCTCCATAGGAGAGAACATTTATAGCTGATCCCATCACCCACCCTAGCTTGGTGTGAAATCTTCCACGTGAACATTTGCTCCCTTAAGGATAAGTCTTCTGGAGTTAACATTTGCTCCTTTTGTGATCTTTCTGATACCAGTCACTGCTGCACTTGCTCGTTTTTCATACTGCAAAGCTAAAAGCATTCACTGCTCTCAAAATGTTCAATGCTCCTAACTCAACCTCTAAATCACAATGGCAAGAAGCCAGCAGGACAGAATTTATGAATTACCATAGCAACCGTAGGCCATAAACCCTGGACAGGGCATTTGTTGTCAAGGAAAATACCATAAAATCTCCTCATAAACTTTTACAGAATTTGCTAAAAGCCAGCCTTAGTCAGTTATTCATATCTAAAAATAAATAAAGTAGTAACAAAGAAATACTGTGAAACGTTTATGTATAAAAAAAACTTTCTAGCAGACAGTTTGCTTGTCCCATTACATTTCCTATGTCACACATTGGTGTCATACTTGGACTTCATTGCTCAAATGATGTATTCATAAAACAGCAACAAATCAGAATTAAACAGGGAGAGATCAGGCAGATCAAACACAAGTAAAGTGGGTAGGAAAATCTACCCATGATGAACTACTGGGGATTTATGAACGCAATGAATCAAGCATCAGTAATACAGTGCAATTCAACAATAAAAGAGCATGAACAGTGCCAACACAAATAATTTTGTTTGCCATCTTGAACTCTCACTGGCTAAAAAACTAAGTACAAAAAAGATTAAATTTGCCTTCAAAGTAGCATTTTCTGTGTTTAAAATATATTTAGCAGTGTTTTCTCTCAGAAGTTAGTGCTTCTCTGATAGCCATAGGACTAGAGTTTTTTTTTATTTTCCAAGAGACATTACTGAAAGCTGTAGAAATAACAACTACAACTCTTAGCAATCACCTGTACATAAAAGCCCTGCATGTCACAGTTTAGTTCAGTGAAAACACTCAGCAGAGAAACCATGAAGAATGCATCAGTATAATTTTCTGGAGGCAAAAATATGTGCAGCACTTGAAATAAGAGTGAAAAGCTGAGACAGTAATTATGAGTTTGTCTTAAATATTTCAAAACAAGTAGACCATACATTCCCGCAGTGTCTACATTTCAAACGTACTTCATTGGTTGTAAAGTGCTTTGGAATGTCCTGGGTCTTGAAAACCAAGGTATAAATGCAAGTCTTTCTTTTATTTCTTTCTTGGAACCTTCATTCCTGTAAGTTTTGATAGGATAATTATTTTCAAGAGCTCATTTTTTACAGACAGATAGAAAAACAGAGATGTGTGTGTGAAAGTATACGAGTATGTATGAATGAGAGGGAAGAATGACAGACAGATATCGCGAATGTGTGGGAAGGAAAGAGTATGAATGTGAAAGAGAAAGAGAAATTCGAAGACAGGAATAGAACATGAATGAAAGGCATACAGAGTACCAGATATAATGAAAGAAAGAAAGAAAATAGAAAGATGGAAAATATACAAAAAAAATAAAGACTTGTATTTAAATAACACCTTTCACAACCTCAGGATATTCCAAAGTGCTTTACAGCCAATGATGTACTTTCAAAGTGTAGCTACTGTTGTAAATGTAGGAAATGTGGCAGCCAATTTGCTAGCAACTAGGTCCCACAAACAGCAATGGAAACAATAACCAAATAATCTGTTTGTTTTCAGAGATGTTGGTTGAGGGATAACTATTGGCCAGGAGAACTCCCTCGTTCTTCTTTGAAATAGTGCCATTGAATCTTTATGCCCATTTATATATACACAGTAGAGAAGAGATAGAATTAAGGAGAGATTTATACAAAGGGAAAGAGAGAGTGAGAGATACTCAGAGGCAAACCCAGTTTTTTAGTTGCATGTTTTAAAATAGCTATGTCCTTGCCTCATTCATCCCACTGAAGATTGAAGTATGCTTCTGACAGGTGGCTATAACATGTGCTGCTACCATCAGCAGATTTAAAATTAAATTGCTGGCTATTAAAATGCATGCTGACTGTACAATCAGCTGTGACAGTAACCAGCTGGAAACTTGCTTCAATCAGGAGGGTTGAAAGAGGCAGAACAACGGTGCTTTAAAACATGTTGCTGATTACAGTTTCATGGCAAGTTATAAAACTGCATATCATCTGATTTACCACGAGCAATGACATGAAGGTCTACTAGTACTAAGAAAAGAGCAACATAGTATAAGGGCTTTCTTCTTCTTTGGCCTCCTTATCTCGAGAGACAATGGATAAGCGCCTGGAGGTGGTCAGTGGTGTGTGGAGCAGCGCCTGGAGTAGCTATAAAGGCCAATTCTAGAGTGACAGACTCTTCCACAGGTGCTGCAGAGAAATTTGTTTGTTGGGGCTGTTACACAGTTGGCTCTCCCCTTGCGCCTCTGTCTGTTTTCCTGCCAACTACTAAGTCTCTTCGACTCGCCACACTTTAGCCCCGTCTTTATAGGGCTTTAGCTGCAGCTTATTTGGTAGTACACCTGCCTCTAAATTCTAAGATTGTGGGTTCAAGCTTCCCACCAGGCCTTAAGCACAAAGTTAAAAACCTGATAGTCCAGTCCAATACTCAGGGATTGCTGAACTGTCAGAGGTGCCATCTTTTGGATGACACATTAAACTGAGGCACTGTCTGCCCTCATAGGTGGATGTAAAAGATACCATGGCACTATTTTGAAGAAGAGCAGGGGAGTTATCCCCAGTGTCCTGGCTAATATTTATCCCTCAATCAACTCCACATAAACAGATTACCTTGTCATTATCACATTTCTGTTTGTGGGAGCTTGCTGTGCACAAATCTCACATGCAGCAGGGCCTGGATAACATTCAGGCTTTGGCCGATAATTGGCAAGTAACATTCTTGCCACACAAGTGCCATGCAATGACTGTCTCCAACAAGAGAGACTCTAACCATCTCCCCTTCACATGCAATGGCATTACCATCACTGACTGCTCCACCATCAACATCCTGGTGGTTATCATTGACTAGAAAATTAACTGGACCAGCCATATAGATATTGTGACTACAAGAGCACGTCAGTGGCTGGGAATTCTGTGGCGAGTAGCTCAACTCCTGACTCCCCAAACTCTGTCCACCATCTACAAGGCACAAGTCAGGTATTATGACTGGGTGAGGAAGGGGTCTCAGGTTTCCCTCTAGCCCTTTCCTGGTTTGGCCGTAACAGGGTTTATCTTTTAAAACACAGTGATTTTAGCTTACCACTTCAGTGAGCCCTTTGCTCACTGCTCTCTAATTGTAATTGCAAATGAACCAATCACACAGCTTTTCTTAGTTTAAACAAGAAAGATGTAAGTTTATTAGCCCTATCACTCTAACTCGACTAAAATTGCTAAAATACGTGACGCAACCACGCTGTCATGCAAACAACAGAAACACACACACAAATAGATACAGAGAGGAAGAAAGAATTGGGGGGTGGTTGAAATAGAGTTTGTAAAAGTCCTCAGTAAAAGTCCACAGATACTGAAGCAGTCCGTGTAGAAATGCAGCAAGACTTGGACAATATCCAGGCTTGGGCTGATAAGTGGCAAGTAACATTTGTGCCACACAAGTGCAGGCAATGACCATCTCCAACAAGAGAAAATCTAACCATCTCCCCTTGACATTCAATGGCATTACCATTGCTGAATCCCCCACTATCAACATCCTCGGGGCTACCATTGACCAGAAACTGAACTGGAGTAGCCATATAAATACTGTGGCTACAAGAGCAGGTCAGAGGCTAGGAATCCTGAGGCAAGTAACTCACCTCCTGACTCCCCAAAGCCTGTCCACCATCTACAAGGCACAAGTCAGGAGTGTGATGGAATACTTTCCACTTGCCTGGATGGGTGCAGCTCCAACAACACTCAAGAAGCTCGACACCATCCAGGATAAAGCAGCCCGCTTGATTGTTACCCCATCTACAAACATTCACTCCCTTCGCAACCGATGCACAGTTGCGGCAGTGTGTACCATCTACAAGATGCACTGCAACAACGCGCTTTCCAAACCCGCGGCCTCTACCAACTAGAAGGACAAGGGCAGCAAATGCATGGGAACACCACCACCTGCAAGTTCCCGTCCAAGTCACACACCATCCTGACTTGGAACTATATCGCCGTTCCTTCACTGTTGCTGGGTCAAAATCCTGGGACTCCCTTCCTAACAGCACTGTGGGTATACCTACCCCAAATGGACTGCAGCGGTTCAAAAAGGCAGCTCACTACCACCTGCTCAAGGGCAATTAAGGATGGGCAATAAATGCTGGCCTGGCCAGCGACGCCCAAATCCCATGAATGAATTAAAAAACAAATGGAATTCAGTTACTGGGCCGTATTGTCCTTGTGGTGTTCTCGCTGGGGCCCGATGCATTATTTCAGACTTGCCTCGCTGGTACCAGAAGGTTGAAGATATGTTTTGTCCATAGTCTTGAAATGGAGAAACTTCCACTGTGGTTTTTTCTGGGACTTTGCTGGAGAGAGAGAGACAGAGCGAGAGAGGTCTTCCTTCTCTTTGGTCTTCAAACTGCCGTCCAATTCTGGGCGCCACACTTTAGGAAAGATGTGAGAGCATTGGAGAGAGTACAGAAAAGATTCACGAGAATGGTTTCAAGGATGAGGAACTTCAGTTATGAAGATAGATTGGATAAGTTAGGACTGTTTTCCTTGGAGAAGAGAAGGCTGAGAGGTGATTTGATAGTGGTATTCAAAATCATGAGGGGTCTGGACAGAGTAGATAGAAAAAAACTGTTCCCACTCGTGAAAGGATCGAGAATGAGAGGGTAGAGATTTAAAGTATTTTGTAAGAGAAGCAAAAGTGAGATGAGGAAAAACTTTTTCACACAGCGAGTGGTTAAGTTCTGGAATGCACTGCCTGAGAGTGTGATGGAGGCAGGTTCAACTGAAGCATTCAAAAGGGAATTAGACTGTTGTATGAAAAGGAAGAATGTGCAGGGTTATGGGGAGAAGGCGGGGGAATGGAACTGAGTGAATTGCTCTTTCAGTGAGCCAGTGCAAGCATGATGGGCCGAATGACCTCCTTCTGCACTGTAACAATTCTGTGATTCTGTGATTCATGTACTTAACAAGCTTCCCGTTAAATGTAGAGTTAAATGAACTGACCCGAAACGTTAACTCTGCTTCTCTTTCCACAGATGCTGCCAGACCTGCTGAGTGATTCCAGCATTTCTTGTTTTTTTTTCAGATTTCCAGCATCCGCAGTATTTTGCTTTTATTCCCGTTAAATGTATCTAAGCTAATTGCTTCAATCTCTTCTTGTGATAGAGATTTCCACATTCTAACCATTTGCTGAGTAAAGAAACTACTTAATTTCTTATTGGATTTATTATTAACCATCTTATATTTATAACCCATAATTTTGGACTCTCCAGCAAGTGGAAACATCATATCTACATCTACCCTATCAAACCCTTTCATAATTTAAAAAATTTCTATCAGGTCTCCTGTCAGTCTTCTCTTTTTCAGTCTTTGTTGATAATTTTACGCTCTCAATTCTGATATTATCCTTATTGATTTTTTTTTTACAATTTCTCCATTGATTCTATATTTTTTTTACAACATGGACACCAGCACTGTGCACAATTATAATTATAGCTCTAACCAAGATAAAGTACATGGTAAGCATATTTTGTTAACAGTAAGCCTCTTGGCCCAAATTTTGTGATCAGCCACCAAGTGACAGCGTTCACTGCTGACCTCAAAGAAAGCAATCTCTGTGGCATGGATCTCCTCTTTCCTGAAGTCAGTGTGAATCTAGCGAGAAGTCAAGGGATCTCCGTGCAACAGGGTAAGCAGCCAATCACATTGAGGAATTCTCACAGATGGCTAACCAGGAGATTAAAAACACTGCTTATCCTTCACTTTATGATATCATTTTACAGATAACAAAGTAAAAATTAGGACATACATAAATTAGGAGTTAAAGTAGGAACTGAAATATCATGAAGAAATTATTAAGAAAATAATTATTTTGAAAATGTGGATTTTGTTTTATCATAATGGAGAAATCTGACACTCCACAAATATAAAATTAGTTTTTCAGGGCCAGAGAGGTTTCCCAGCAATAGTAATGAACTTAGGAAGCCATTAAAAATCCAGTTACACCTCATTTAACAAAGTGTAACTTTTTCAAGGTTTTTTACAGGGAAACTAATAATGTGAAAGTGGAAGCTCTTGTCAGTTCAGTGGTTTCAAATTATTGCAGTCTGCGGGGACTTTAACAGCATACCCTAATGGAAAGCATGGAATCACTGACAGCAACTTCTGGATTTCCATGTGCAAACTCCAGGAGTTGCTGTTAGTTTCAGAGTAGTGTTGGTGAACACTGGGTCATAAAATAATTTAAGCATAACAGCCTTTCTATTTGATTGTAATGGATTGAAGTGACAATTGTAGATAATAGCCTGATTACTAAATATATTTGCATCTTATGGAAGGACAGCATCTGAGTTACTTACAAAGAAGCCATTTTCTTTTGATTTGGAATATTTTTATTGCTTTCCCTTATACAATTAATACAAGCAAATTGAGAGGATAAGATACAAAGGAATAGTCAGACAGTAGGTTTCCCACATTGACATATCTTTACTGCACTTAAATATCATGTAAACACAGCATGTCAATCTTTCCCGGCGTGACTCCACTACATCTATAGTGTACGTACAGTTTGATACAATACAGATGCTGTTTGCTTATTACCCACATGCATACTTCTAGAGTTTGAAGGGCCCAGTTCTGTCAGCCAACATAAAGCGGGTCCATATAAACACTTTGTAGTGTGGGTTGAATATATATTAACTTTAAAGTCAAACGTGTTCACTGCATTCAAATAAACTGAAAGATACCAACTAGCTGACTTAGCTGAGGATACAAAGTGCATTGATTTAAAATGACACTGCTTTACAGTATCAAGTGTATGCATTCCAGGCCTTGAAATGCCTTATATCTTATTAATTTCAAATACCCTTGCTTATATATGCTGAGCCCAATTGTTCTTTCCTAATTAAAATTGTTGCTAAAGCAGAGGTTTTTCTCCAAAGTTCTCTGTATTTCTTTCACTCTGCAAGTTTAAGTTTATATCCTGAGGAAACCCTCCCCCACTTTCTAAGTGGGTCATTTTCACCTTTGTTAACTGGTCAGTAAACTGGCAGATGAAATCAATGAGTTGAAAATTGAGCATATTCTACAACGGGCAGGTGGCCCAATTCTGCCAGATTACCACCCAGGCAGTGAAGGTGAAAATTACCTCCTATGAGCAGTACAGAAACTGCTACACGTGAGATTGAAATTGATCTGGGGGTTAACATGTCAAGTCTCTGTGGAACAGCAATTATCAAATCAAAATGAATACTGAACTATATTGCAAAATCAGTGAGTTTAAGTCGGAGGAAGTTATGCTAAAATTGTGTAGTGCTCCAGTTATTGAATCTACATTTGGTCACCAGACACAATGGGAACATTGAAACCCTGGAGATGGTGCGGAGAAGAGCTATGAGGCCTATTCCCCACATCAGATGATGAGTTATGAGGGTAGACTTGAGAAATTACGACTTTTCAACCTTGCAAGAACATGACTAAATGTGGTTCTAATAGAAGTACACAAGGTATTAAAAACAGTACAGAAAAAGTAAACCCAGGCCATAGTATTATAGTCAGAGAATAGTTACAACACAGAAGAATGCCATTCAGCCCATTGTATCCATGCTGTTTCTTTGCAAGAGCAACTCAGCTATTTCCACTTCCCTGCTCTTTCCCCGCAGCCCTGGAAGTATTTTTTCTTTGGATGCTTATCTAATTTCCTTTTGAAAGCGCCAGTTGTATCTGCCTCCACCACAATCTCAGGTAGTGCAATGAAGATTCTAACCACTCGTTGCATAAAAAACTTTTTCCTTATGTCGCCATTGGTTCTTTTGCCAATGACCTTAGGTAGGTGTCCTCTGGCTCGCTACCCTTCTGACAATGGAAACAGTTTCTCTCTATATTCTCTGTGTAGACCCCTCATCATTTTGAATGCTTCTAGCAAATCTCCTCTCAAATTTCTCTTCTCTAAGGAGATCAATCCCACCTTCTTCAATCTATCCACTTAACTAAAGTCTCTTATATCCGGAACTATTTTCGTAAATCTTTTCAGCACCCTGTTCAATGCCTTCACATCCTTCCTAAAGTGCATTACCTAGTATTGGACACAATACTCCAGTTGAGGCCGAACCAGAGTTTTGTAAAGATTCATAATAATTCTGATGAAAGGTCACAGACCTGAAACATTAACTCTGTTTCTGTCTCCACAGATGCTCCCAGACCTGCTGAGTATTTCCAGCAGTTTCTGGTTTTATTTCAGATTTCCAACATCCACAGTGGTTTGCTTTTATTTCAGAATAACCTCCTTGCTTTTGCATGCTATGCCTCTACTTATAATATGCAGGACCCCATATGGCTTTTTAACTACTCTCGCAAACTGCCCTGCCACCATCAATGATTTGTGCACATATACCCCCCCAACCCCACCCCCCCCCCAGGTCTCTCTGCTCCTGCACCCCTTTGAGAATTGTTCTCTTTATTTTATATTGCCTTTCCTCGTACTTTCTAGCAAAATGCACCACTTCACACTACTCTGCATTAAATTTCATCTGCCACGTAACCCCTCCATTCTACCAGCCTACCAAGTCCTCTTGATGTCGATCAATATCCTCCTCACAGTTCATAATACTTCCAAGTTTTGTGTCATCTACAAATTTTGAAATTGTGCCTTGCACACTCAAGTCTAGGTCATTAATCTAGATCAAGAAAAGCAGGGATCTTAGTACTGACCCCAAAAGAACACCACCGCATACCTTCCTCCAGTCTGAAAAGCAACTGTTCGCCATTACTCTGTTCCTGTCTCTCAGCCAAAGTTGTATTGTGATGCTCATGTAAAGTGCAGAGACAGAAACCACAAGAACTCACACTGAAGAGTTATAAAAATTTACTTTTCTTTTTAAAAAGTGGACAATGTGTTTCAAAATGGCCACCGAAGGTCAAACGTCCTGGTTTGTGTATTCAAACTGTCTACTGTCTGACAAGGGCAAAAGAATACATTCAAAGCAAAGAGGTGTCAATTACACCCATCCTGAACCCATCAAGAGATATTTTTGAATTGAATCAGTTCTTCTGAAACAAAGAAGGTGTGAAATAGCAACATCCTAGGCCATTTTTGGTCACCACAGGGAGAAAAATCTCTGTTTCCCAACATGAAGCAAAGCTATGAACCCATTTTTGACCTTAAAAGTTAGCTCTCTGGAGAGAGAGGGAGAGAGACCCACAGTGGCGCAGTGGTTAGCACTGCAGCCTCACAGCTCCAGCGACCCGGGTTCAATTCTGGGTACTGCCTGTGTGGAGTTTGCAAGTTCTCCCTGTGTCTGCGTGGGTTTCCTCCGGGTGCTCTGGTTTCCTCCCACAGCCAAAAGACATGCAGGTTGATAGGTAAATTGGCCATTATAAATTGCCCCTAGTATGGGTAGGTGGTAGGGAAATATAGGGACAGGCGGGGATGTGGTAGGAGTATGGGATTAGTGTAGGATTAGTATAAATGGGTGTTTGATGGTCGGCACAGACTCGGTGGGCCGAAGGGCCTGTTTCAGTGCTGTATCTCTAATAAAAAAAAAATAATAAAAGAAGCATCACCAAAGCTTGTCCAGCTGAGAGCTGGGAAAAAAATCCAACAAGCAAAAAGGAAGGCGCCCTGCTGTGAATTCTACATTGTTAACCAGTGCAGCAGAGAATTAGAAGTGATCCTCTGTCTTCAAACTGAACTTTCATCCAACAGAGAAATCTACAAACACCTCAGGCCTGCAACTAAAGAGAACTTGATCTCCAAGAGAATTCAACAGGTATATCGTGAACTCCAAAACCTTACCTCACTTCAAACCGCTTACTCCCTTTCCTCTCTATCTGTCCCTTCTTGTGTTCGTGTGTGTGAGTGAATGCGTGAGTGGGTGCAGTTGCAATAATTTCAGGATGAGGCATATTGCTCAATAAATAATTAATCGTCTCTTTTAAACCGACAAGAAAACCTGTCGCTGTCTGTTTATTTGACAAATAAAACACAAAGGGGTTAAAACCTCAATAACAAAAACACTTGCTGTGGTCAGGTGGGAGTTGAACAGTGGGAACCACCCACACCCCTCATCACGTGGCCATAACAGTATCCAAAAATTCAAGATAAACCATAAGAGCAGGACAAGGCATCAGACATTCAAACCAGTCAAGGAAAAATCTAGCCCTCATGTTGGCTGTATTTCTTCAGACAAAAGGAAGAATCAATAATTGATTAGACCTCCAGGAAGTGCAGTGTAGCCAAAAATTAAATCATATTATTGGTTGGTGTGACAGGGAAACTGTAGGTTTATCTTTTAAAGTGGATAAGCAAAGATGAGCTGAATGGTCTTCATCTGCAGTTATCTTGTGATCTTTAACATTCCTACATAATTACGGAATTCTTGCCTTGTGAATTTTGGAGAAAAAGGTAATGGGATCTATTTTTGCAATCAACAATTTGCTTACTGCTCCATTTTGAATTAACTACCATTCAGTCTACCATTTTCAAATGTGCATCTTCCATGTATAATTGCTTCCCATTTCAATTTCTCTGGTCATGCAACTACAGTGATATTAAAAGGGCTGAACAACTCTCTTAATACTTCCCGAGCTATTTGCAGAGATGAGGTAGTATGGATTGAAACAGCCAGTTAACTCGTCTGATGAGTGAATATGTGTGAATTCTCCCATTGAATGCTGGAACTTGTAGTTTCTGATCTCTGTGTTCAAATGATGGGTTTCTACCTCCCTTGTTTTGTCCTTTTATAAACAGGATACTGCTGTTAAACCAAATACTAACTGTGTGAAGCAATGCCAAATCCAAATCAGTGCACAACTGCTTTAGATGAAGGAGATTCTCGAATTCAGTTGCTGCAATGCAGTTAGAATCATCTGTGGACATCAATAATATGATCACGCAGTCACATTCATTTTCTCTGCAGACCTGACCTTAAATCATTCAATTTTTTAAAAAGTTCCTAATGTTATGACCTCAGTGAAATCATTAACGTGAAAAATGCAGGATATGAACCCTCAGACCAATTTCAGGAATTTTGACAAGATTTCACATTTTAACATACCGTTCGCCTTTGTTACCATTAATATACCGTTTGTCTTTGTTCCATGACCTTCTGGTCAGTTATTCTCTGTGACCCTGTCCTATCAACACCTTCACCTTTGTTATCTTTTGCCCCATCTCCGCTTTACTTGTTTAAAACCTTTTACATTTCTAATATGTCAGTTCTGAAGAAAGGTCTCTGACCTGAAACGTTAACTCTGCTTCTCTCTGCACAGATGCTGCCAGACCTGCTGAGTATTTCCAGCATTTCTTGTTTTTATTTCACATTTTAAGACTCTTGTTATAACAACTAAACTAAATGAAATCTCCATTAACTAAATAGTACTTTCTAATAGCTCAAATTATAAAGAAAGGTATTTTCTTTACTTATTAAAATACTTGGAAACCTCACACCACACTTATATGTTAAATAGTCCTTTTTGAAGGAGAAATCCTTTGTGGTTAGAAGTCCCAAACTCCTCCCAGTTGCAATGGATCGGATCTCCCAGACCTTTTCAAAATCAATGTCCTCTTCGTCACTTCTCTTAGCACTTCTGACCTGGACATCCGTGAATAAGGTGATTCCTGGTGATCCTGCTGGTCTTCCACTTCTCAGCAAACTTCAACTTTCAAAACAGTTTCAAGTCGTCACCGCCTTTCACTGTATCAGACTTCTGAGAGCAGGTGTTCGCTCTCCTGCTCCCGAAGCTACAACTGCTGGGTTCCCGTCTTACAGCCTGTCTTGAGGCCGCAACCCCTAGTTTCTTCTCTTACAGCCTGTCTGCATTCAGAAAATCTGTTAAATTTATCTGGACTCCAAAGGCAATAGCTTATTGGCCTGTCCAAATAGTCAAAGTCCAGAAGTCTGGTTTCATAGAGCTACCTGGGCCTTCCATTGATCCCAGATGTTAACTGCTGCATGGCACACTTGTATCTTCAGAATCACAGACTCCTTGTTTCCGACCCAAAAGTCTGGGAGGGTGAAACTCATTGTTCTTTATGTGTTTCCCCTGCGGTCTCTGTTTTTTCATGAAAGATTTTGATCTGTGTTCTCTGTTCTGCTGGTAACCAAGACTTCTGTCTTGTCCTTTTGCAGAATGGATGTGAAGTCACATGATGTTCTGGACTCCATCTTAAACATTTAAAAATCACAGTTTTTAAAACATAATCATGTTACAAAGTCCAATATTCATAACACTAATTAGTCAAAACTGATGTAAAAGATCAGCCATGATCTTATTGAATGGTAAGGAAGCTCAAGGGGATGTGTGGTCTACTCCTGCTCTTATTTCTTATGTTCTTGTGAATCAAAAGAGTGTTGTCAGGAATGGTTAGCTTCCCGGAACTCTTCTTCAAATCTGTCATATTGGGTGAGCGCTGCATTGTTGCTGCCCAAAGCATTGCGATACATTTTTTGATTTTTTAATTTGAACTGAACTTCAAAAATCTGTAGGGCTGGTTGCCACTGATGATTCAATGGCATTACCAAAATGCTGATGGCGTTATTCCCCAATCTTGCACCATTATCTCTACAGCTTATTTTATGCATGTTTCTATCCAGCTACCTTATGTGGGATGGAATTGCTCCAGTACATTGAAAGAAAGACTTTCACTTATATAGTACCTTTCACAACCACAGTACATCCCAAAGTGCTTCACAGCCAATTAAGTACTTTTGAGTGTAGTCATTGTTGTAATGTAATGAGGCCGACCTAGTGTCTTATACAAGTTCAACATAACTTCCTTGCTCTTCTACTCTATGGCCCTATTAATAAAGCCTAGGATACTGTATGCTTTAATAACTACTCTCTCAACCTGTCCTGCCAGCTTCAATGACTTATGCACATGTACGTTCAGATCCCTCTGCTCCTGCACCCCTTTTAGAATTCTACCCTTTATTTTATATTGTCTCTCCATGTTCTTCCTACCAAAATGAATCACTTCACATTTCTGTGTGTTGAACTTCATCTGCCACCTGTCTGCCCATTCCACCAACTTGTCTATGTCCTTTTGGAGTTCTACACTATCCTCCTAACAGTTCACAATGCTTCCAAGTTTCATATCATCTACAAACTTTGAAATTGTGCCCTGTACACCAAGGTCTAGGTCATTAGTATATCTCAAGAAAAGCCTGAACCCTGGGGAACTCCACTACAATCCTCCCTCCAGCCCGAAAAACATCCATTATCCACTACTCTTTGATGCCTGTCACTCAGCCAATTCCGTATCCATCTTGTTACCGTCCCTTTATTTCCATGAACTACAACCTTGCTCATAAGTCTGTTGTGTGGCACTGTATCACAGAAAGAAGAAAGAATTAGAAGGATATGTTGATAAGGTGACATGAAGCAAGGTGGGAAGAGGTTCATTTGGAGCTTAAACACTGGCATAGAACTTTTGGGATGAATGGCCTGTTTCTGTGCAAATTCTATGTACGGTGCAGTATATAAAGTTCAAAATAACCTTCCAGCTGTTATGAACCAGGGTGATAGTAGGGATACTACAATGCCAGTCAATAGCCTAAAGGAGGAAGAGGGACAAAAAAAAAAGCCAGGTTCACTGTTTTGATCGTTATCCAGTGAATTCTCCAAGAGTGTGCATGTGCAGGTGTGCAGGTAGTAATCTGGATACTCACTTTTTGGCTTAATTTAGGAATGGATGAGATACTGGCACAGTGAAGCCCTATCCCATCACTAGAGTAGGAGATGAAAGTGGAAAATGGGACAAGGAAAAAACATGTTTTTTCTACAGAGGCAATATGTTGGTGTTTCAGTATTTTGTGCTCAAAGTGTCAAAATAGAGGCACAGGCCTCTGATTCTTCACATAGAGAGTTTTGGATGTTAAGCTGTTATCCTGGGAAGAAGGCGACGAGCAGAGGTCACAGGAGATTTCCCACAGAAAGTCAAATGGTGAGTCAGTGCAGGCCATGCACTCCGTCTCCTGGAACCAGATCAAAGAGTAGCACCGGCAAAGGTTTGGGGGTAGCCTGATACCTGGGGAATGCCCCATGGTAGAGAGAGGGATCTATGCGGAGCAAAATGTTTATTTTAGAATGAATGTTAGGAAAGTTTATATGGGGAGAAAAAAAGTGCCTTAAAGCTTTTAGGACAGGGAAAGCCTTATCAGAAACAATGGCGGAAGCAGAATCCATAAGAGATTCTAGAAGGGAAGTGGAATTGAAAAAGGAAAATGTTAAAGCATTATGGAAAAGAGATCAGCAGAATGGGACTAAGTAGATACCTCTTTCAGAGAGTCAGCACAATACAATGGGCCAAATGGCCTCTTTCAGTTCTGTACAATTCTATAAATCCATGGGCTGGATTTTCTGGGCCCTTTGGGGACAGGCTCAGTGGTGGGAGGGGGTGGAATATCGAGAGGGAAGACGTTAGGATTAAAGCAGAAGAGGTTACCTTCCAGAGAGTGTCTACTGTCAGAGACTCAGTTACCTTCAAATGTCCAAGCAGCAGGGTCTCTGAACATTGCGTCTCTCCAGGGAGGCTATCACTGATCTGTGTTCTATGCTGAAGGATGAGCTGAGCCCCATGGAAGGTGGTGGCCACCTAATGCCAGCAGTACTGAAGGTCACTGTGGCACTGAACTTCAATGTCTCCGGATCGTTCTAGGGATCCACTGGAGATTGGTGTGGGATCTCCCAATCTGCAGCTTATCAATGCATCAAAGTGGTGACCAATGCCCTGTTTAAGAGGGCCAGCGAATATGTGCATTTCTACACTGATCTGGGCAGTCAAGCTTTGGGCCCACTGCTGGATTTCCCAGGTGCAGGGCATGATTGACTGCACTCATGTGGCCAGTAAGTCTCCCACAGACCAGCTAGTGGCCTCCTTCAACAAGAAGGGCTTCCACTCGCTCAATGTGCAACTGCTCTGCGATTACCGCAGACAGAACCTTCAGGTGTGTGCATGGTCCCCGGGAAGCAGCCACAACGCATACAGACTTTGGCAGTCACAGGTACCATAGTTTTTCTGGCCCGCCGCACACCTTCAGGGATGGATTCTTGGGGACAAGTGCTACCCACGTGAACCATGGCTAGTCGAATGGATGCAGAGGAACCCTTGGCACCTGCCACCAGGCAAACATTGAGCAGGACATAATGCTTCTGAAGTTGCAATTCAGGTGCCTTGATCAATCCGGTGGAGACTTTCAGTATGCCCCAGCAAGGGTCTAGCATATCGTAGTGGTCTGCTGTGCATTGCACAACCTGGCACTGCAGAGGGAGAAAGCATTGAACAATGAGGATCTCATGGATCATTATGCTTTTTACGATGATGAGGATATGGAATAGGCTGCTGACCAGGCAATGCAAGATGAGGGACCACAGGCAAGGTGCAATGGGATATGTGCAAGGGAGGCTCATAGCGTGCTAATACGCAGACATTTCATATGACCCTTACTATCTGTTGGATCCATACCAATAAAGACTCACATTTCTGCAGCCCCGATGTCGCCTCCTTCATGGACCAATCCATCACCCTGTGCCCAGTTGCACAGCACAAAGTGGCAAGGGTGAAGCGTCAACTGCACATGACATGGTCCCTTGCAACTAGCCCCTTGAGGGAGCCAGGGTATAACTGAAGTCCCATAGGGTTGCAAAACATGGAAGGAGATGTATAGTGAACACATTAATCATTTATTAAATGGCAAAAGAAACACAAGGCTTCACAATTTGACACTCTCTTCACCCATGAACCTCAAGTGCTGCAAGATGCTTTTCTTGAAACCTTTAGGTGTGCTGCAATGTGGTGCTCTCCCTGCACTTGCAGCTAAGGTGGAGGCAGGCCACCAGCCCCTGGCCACTGCAGCTCTCTGTTCTTCAGCCTGACCTGCATGAGAGATTAAAGAGTTATCGTTTCCCATTGCATCCTTTCAACAGCCCCTATTGTGGAGTTCCATGTGTCCAGTGGTGGGGACATGAGCACAATGCCTTGTGTGTGCCAGTCTTCCTTGTGCCTCTGCACTTGGCCACTCACACTCTTGGGTCTGCACTCCTGTCTCACCATGAACAAAGGAGCGGTCACTGTGCTGCCCTGCCAATGACTCCGCCTCCTTGGGGGTTAGCGTGGCCAGAAATGGAACACCTCTGCCAATCTTGGCCCATTTCCTTTAAGTTATGGGCTGTCATCTACTCCAAGCAAAAAGATGAACCCTGTTAATCGCCCCATGAAGACAAACACAACGCCTATGCTGCTGGCAGCCCAGCAGTCTATGATAAGGGCATACAAATGCCAATCTCGAGGGCCCTTGCTGGAGCCATCAGTCATGGACTGGCATCTCTCACTGAAAGGCAGCCATGCCTCTGACAGGATATGCTGCTGCCTGACCCCATTGCCACCGACTGGGTAGTTACTCCGTCTCCACCAAACTCACCCTCTCGCAGTGCCACATGCAAGCCCCAAAGGGAAAAGATGTATGGAATACTAATCTTGTCAAATAGGTTATTGATATTGTAATGATGGGCCCCCACCTGCCAAGAATGAGGCATATTAATTTTGCCATATGGACATTAAATTTCAAATTGTTGCTAGGAAGAAGAGAAGGCCTGTTACAAGAGGTGTCAGACATGGTTAGAGGACATTTACATACCAATAGGGACAAGAGCGATTACTTCCCTTATTCAATTTAACCCACAATGGACTTTGAGGACCAGACATTGAAGGTGAGGGAGCTCAAATTTCAGGATGACTGCTGGAATAGACGATTCCACAAACAGACATGGTCAGACCAGCTGGTTACGTGACTAGCCTGCTTGGCAACCTGGTTTTTCTGAATTGTACAGACAGTTTGAACTGAGAAAGACTGTTTGCTCCTGGACTGAGATCTCTCCTGTCTGCTCCCATCTCTTTCTCACAAGCCTCTGAATCCACTGAAGACACATGAACCCCAAGAGAGAAAGGTCTTCTACAGCGAACAAGGTTTAAGAAGAATACTGGACCCCAACGAAAAGCAAGATCTACCTACAGTCAAGGACTCTACAGTGAGCTCGAAGAACCGTAACAAAAACTCTTCAGATATTGCCTCAAACTTTTCTACTTTATTTTTCTTCTGCTCTTTTCTGTCTCTATTTGCATGTGTGTATCCTGTGTGCATGCAAGTGTGGACATGTCATGTATCCATAGGCATCAACCGAATTAGAGTTTTTAGAAGATTGCGTGCGGCTGGTCTATCCCCGCCCAAGCGGAACCAACTCCCCTTCTGGTGCCAACAGTAGGACCTGCAGCCTAGCCGCAAATTTCAGCCCCATATTTAAGTTTATTCTCATTTCCCTAAGAAAAAATGATTGTAATAAATACTGGAAAATGAACTCGCTATGATTATTATTTAACTGTTTACATTCAGTCAGCAATCATACATTGCCATACCCTCTTGCAAAACTATACAGTGAGGAAGTTAAATCCTTTCACGTAATATATTTGCATTGAAATGTAAGAGTTTTAAACAGATTACTGAAAAATCAAACATATTTTGAGTTTTGACAAATTTATTTTGTGTCCAAAATAACACTCAGGGGCTCTTTTATGGTTAGAGCACAGGTTGATAAAGACTGAAAGCCAACATAAATTTATATAAATTTGAATATGTAACTCCTGCACTGAGCTGCTGTTGCGGGTTATAACTCTGAGGCTGTACTAGCTTTAACATGAAGCTGAAACACACCAGATTTGTATTAGTGGGTCAATTCTTCTGGTCCAGCAGCAAAATTCACAGCAATATTGCACAAAACATGCAGACTGAAAGGGCTGGATTTTGTTGAGGTGACGGGGGTCCTGACGCTCGGGCAGAAAGCTGAAGGCAACCCCACCTCATCCATTTGGCAAGACCCTGGCCTCACTTTTTGGCACTCCAGCAATTAACTGCCTGGCGGCAACTCTCCTGTCCCTTTAAAAGATGAGAGCCTGCCTCCAAGAGCTGCTGGCAGTTCTTCAGTCTCAGCAGCACTACCAGGAGTGGTGGCCACTGCTGGGACTGCAGCCATCAACAGGAACTGCCGGCTTGCCAAGAAGGTAAGTGGGGTTGGGAGTCGCCGGGGCAAATCAGGCAGGCAGTGGCGAAGTTGGGGGAGGGGATTATTGGTGAGGGTTGGGGGTGGATTCTGCAGGGGCAGCCCTTGCTGCTTGGGGGGGTGGGGGGGAGCCCTCTGTGGATCACAGAGTGTCTGATCTGGAAGGCCCCTCCCCAACTCACCGAGCCCCCAGGGAGGTCATCAGGTTTTCCTGGGCAGTCTCCCCATGTGGCAGGGGGCCCACCAGCCTTTAGTAAAATGCCAGCAACAGTGGGAAGAGGACCTTAAGTGGCTCTTAATTGGCCCCTTCCCTCGCCATTTTACACTCCCCCTCCCACTTTCCAGCCTGCCCCTAGAGTGCATAGCCAAGCTCAAGTGCCATCAGAGGATTAAAGAACAGCAGAACAGAGCAGGTTCTGGATGAGTGCTCATCATTAGATGAGGCTTTCTCTGCCAAACAAAGAACTTGCATTTATATAGCACTTTCCATGCCCTTTAAACATCCCAAAGCACTTCACAGATAACAATTTGTTTTTATTTGTTCTTCAGATATAATCCTTATTCATCAGCCACTCCTGGTTACTGTGAGGAGATGGTTATGGGCTTTCTATAGGAGCTTTTTCTATATTTGAGTGCTTTCTCAGACCACTTCAGAGGACAATTGAAAGTCAGCTATATAGCATGGGAAGGGCTGGAGTCACATGTAGGCCAGGCCAAATAGTAGTATCAGGTTCCCTTCCTTGAAGGACATGAGCAAACAGTCGGGTTGCTATGCCAACTGGCAGCTTTCAATGCAGTATTTTTCTGTTGCCAGCCCACAAATTACCAGATTTATTGAATTCAGTTTTATAACCTGCACTGATGAGATGTGAACTCATGACCTCTCAGTTGCGAGCCAAATGTCATAAGCACTACATTACCATACCCAACATTCTTTTTGAAGTGTAGTCACTGTTGCTTTGGAGGCAAACAGAGCAACAAGTTTGCACACACAGCAAAGTCCCACAAACCATATATGAGATAAATGATCAGTTTATTTGCTTTTTTAGTGGTAATTGGTTGACCAGGAACCAGGAGAACTCCCTCCTCTTCTTCAAATAGTGGCATGAGCACACAGGCAGTCTCGCAACTGAATGCAGCACCTACAACAATGCAGTACTCCCTCAATACTGCACTGAACGTAAGCCCACTCATGTCCTGCAGTGGAATTTGACTCAGAGACTAGAGTCAAATGGCAGCATGCACAAATGCCTGCACTGCGTGAAAGCAACACTCCAGCTGATTGCTAAGAATTCTGGGTTCAGTGCCCAAGACCTGATGTATTGGAGTAATAGATTTGTGGGCTTATTGCATGTGTGTCTGATACAAAAATGCAAATGAGTTATTATACAAAGACTTCGATACCTGCTACATTGAGCATGCTACTGAATTGCATAGAATATGCAACACAGAAATAGGCCATTTGCCCCAATCTGTCCTTGCCGTGTTTATGCTCCATTCAATCCACCTCCCATCCTTCCTCACCTAACTCAATCAACCAAACTCTCTATTCCCTTCTCCCTCATATACTTATCTAGCTTCACCTTAAATGCAGCTACACTATTCACCTCAACCACTCCCTGTGGTAGCGAATTCTACATTTTCACTACTCTTTGGATAAAGAAGTTCCTTCTGAATTGCCTATTTTATTTCTTGGTGACTATCTTATATTGATAGCCTTTAGTTTTCCTCTACCCAACAAGTAGAAGGACTTTCTCTGTGTATATTATATGAAAACCTTTCATAGTTTTAAAGACCTGTATTAGGCCACCTTTCAGCCTTCTCTTTACAAAAGACAAGAGACCCAACCTATACAGCCTTCCTTGATAGGCACCTCACAGTTCTGGCATCATTCTTAGAGTCATAGAGTCATTTTCAGCATAGAAGGAGGCTATTCGGCCCATTGAGTTTATGCCGGCTCTCCGTGGAGCAATCCAGTCAGTCCCATACCCCTGCTCAATCCCCATAGCCCTGTAAGTTTATTTCATTCAAGCGCCCATCCAATTTCCTTTTGAAATCATTGATTTGTCCCAGCTTCCACCACTCTCATGGGCAGGTCATTACCACTCGCTGTGTAAAACAGTTCTTCCTCACAAACCCCCTCCATCTCTTGCCCAAAACCTTCAATCTGTGTCCCCTAGTCCTTGTACCATCAGTTAATGGGAACAGATTTTCCTTGTCTAACTTATCGATGCCTGTCATAATATTGTATACCTCTATTAAATCTCCCCTCAATCTCCTTTGTTCTAAGGAGAACAACTCCAGCTTTTCCAGCCTAACCTTGTAAATAAAATCCCCCATCCCTGGAACCATTCCTCTGCACCCTCTCAAGGGCCCTCACATCCTTCTTAAAGTGTGGTGACCAGAACTGATACAATACTCTAGTTGGGGCCTAACCAGAGCTTTATAAAGGTTCAGCATAACTTGTCTACTTTTGTACTTAATGCCTCTATTTATGAATTCCAAAATCCCATATGCTTTACTAACCACTCTCTCAATATGTCCTGCCACCTTCAAAGAGCAATGCATGTGCACCCCCAGGTCCCTCTGTTCCTGCACACTCTTTAGAACTGAGGCATTAAGTCTATAATGCCTCACCCTATCCTTATCACCAAAATGCATCACCTCACACTGGACTGTGCTAAATTCCATCTGTCACTTGTCTGCCCATTCTGCTAGCCTATCCATGTCCTGTTGCAGGCAGTTCGTATCATGCTCACTGTTTGCCACTACAAGTTTGGTATCATCGACAAATTTTGAAATTCTACCCGTATTCCAAGATCCAAGTCATTTATATTTAGCAAAAAAGCAGTGGTCCTAGTGCTGACTCTTGGGGAACATCACTGTCTACCATCCTCCAATCTGAAAAACAACCATTTACCACAACTCGCTGTTTTCTGTCCTTAAGCCAATTTATTAAATCTAACTGGACACTGATCCTCCTATTCCATGAGCCTCAATTTTGTTAGCCAGCCTTTTATGTAGCACTTTATCAAACACTTTTTAAAAATTCATATAGACAACGTCCACCGTATTCCCTTCATCAACTTTCTCTGTCAAATCATCAAAAAATTCTATTTGGCTAGTCAAGCGTGATCTGCTTTTACAAATCTGTGCTGGCTATCCTTAATTAACTCAAAGCTCTCCAAGTGCCTGTTGATTTTTTTCCCTGATTATTATTTCTAAAACCTTACCCACTACTGATGTTAAGCTAATGGCCTGTAGTGCTAAGACCGTCCTTACACCATGTCTTGAATAAGGGTGTCACATTTTCCACTCTCCAATCCTCTGGCATCTTCCCAAATCCAGGGAAGATTGGAAGATTATGGCAAGCTCTTCCATTATTACCACCCCCACTTCCTTTAGCAACCTGGGTTGCAAGCCATCTGGACCAGGTGACTTATCTACAGTAAGCATTGCGAGCCTTTCCAGTACCTCCTCCCTCACAATGTTTACCCAAACCATTGTCTCTCCGCTTCTACCGATATTTTGTCAGATCCCTCTTTCTCAGTAAACACTGATGCAAAGTACTCATAAAATATTCTAGCCTTGCCCTGTGCCTCTAAGCATATATTCTGCTCTTTGTATCTAATAGGCCCCACTCCACCTCTTACTACCTGCTCCCTATCTACATGCTGGTAGAAGATTTTTGGGTTCTCTTTTATGTTGACTGCCATTCTATTCTCATATTATAACTTTTCCAGTCTTATTTTCTTCTTCACCTCTCCTCTCAAATTTTTGTATTTGGTCTGGTTCTCACTTAAAACTCATTTGTTACTCTTTTTTGAACAACTTCTAAAATACGATATGTAGCTTGGTAGGGCGTATCAGCAAATCTTTTAATGGTCCAGCTGGGAAGCAAGCAGTGATTAACATACTGTACCAACACTGTGGTATGGAAAGACACTACGCTGAGAACGCTCAGAACAAAATTGCTTTATCTGGCAGGAGTCAGTAAACCCACTGCAAAGTCAGGCAGTAGCATTAATGCTCAGCAGAAGAAAGTGGCCTACAATTTTAATAAAATAATTCCAATGCACATCATTTAAGCAGTAGACTCATTTTAATTGCAGTTACGTTAAATTGCATTATGTCTCCGAGGTGGAAATTGCATTATAGCTGGGTCCTCAGTGGGTCCAGAGGCTTCTGAGAAAGAGATGGGAACAGACAGGAGAGGTCTTCTCACCCCAGGAGCAAACAGTCTTTTCTGAGTTCAAAAGCTCTGTGGCTAGTTCAAAAAACCCTGGACCAACCAGTTAGTCATGTGACCAGCTGGTTTAACCAGTCCTGGTTTTTGTGGATTGTATCACCTTAGCAGTCTCTAGAATGCTCTTCCTTAAACCTTCGATGTCTGGTGATCAAAATCCATTGTGGGTCGAATGTGTCAGGGAATGGTCCTTTTGTTTCCACAAGTATTGTCTGTTAGTATGCAAATGTTTTTTAGCTAAGTGTCTGGCAGTCCTTGTAACAGGCCTTCTCTTCTTCCCAGCAAATTTAAAATCAATGTTCATATGACAAAATTAACATGACTCATTCTTGGCAGCTGGGGACCTGCATGACACCTCCACACCCAACGGAATGAAATGCGATTTGAGAAAAGCATCGAGAGAGAACTGGGCGTAAAAAGGGTTGAGAGAGAAAATATAATATCCAGGAAAAAACACGCGACTCTCTCTCTCAGTCATTCACATTCATTCATAAATCCCAAAAATTATTACAGCCTGTCTTTCTTGGTAGCAGTGTTGCTTTAACTACCCCTTTTTTGGCAACCCAGTAAACATGTGGTTCTTTGGGGAGGTTTTTCTTCAGTTTACCCATTTCCATGACTGCCGAGGATCTTTGTTCCTGTTGAGGTCTGAAAAGGCGGGTGGGAAGGGGGTGCGGGGTTAGATTTTATTAGCCCAAAGTGGGAATTTTTCTTTCTCAGGGAAGTCAGTAGTGGGCGGGTTATCCTGAACTCTCTTTCAGTGCTTTTGCTGAGTCATGCAAAGGCTTTTGACTTTAGGGGGATGAGTGGTTCTCTTTTTTCTGACTGTGGGGGAGGATTCTTTGCTAATCTCTTCCTTGTCCTCTGGGACACTCCAGCTTGCAGGTATTTGAGCAGATTCGAAAGCACTCCCCTTGTGGCACTTTGACTAGGTGAAGTCTTTCTTGTATCTGCAGGTTCCTGTAAATGCCGTTAGCAAATCTGGTGGGGTACTTCTCAAGTCTGCATTTACATAGGAGCATGTGGGGTTTAACTTCAAATTTTTCAGGGTTGACTGACCGGACAGGAGGGGTTTTCCTCTGAGATTCCTCCCAAACTTTCTTTAACCTGCCCTTTTTGTCGCTTTTTACCCTTCCCTTTCTAACCTTTTGCCAGCCTTGTGCCTGCCTGTCCGCTTTTGTTCTCGGCGGGGGTGCCTTACAGCTCACCAGCCCTCTGCTGGAGGGTCCTCCTAACACTGGTACAGGAATTAGGGGTGCAGGTTGCACTGTAGGTTGGGGTTTCCCCTCAACCTGGCAAATGTGGCAACTCCTGCAGTACTCCACCACATCTTTCTGGAGTTTTGGCCAGTCAAACTTATGCGGGCTTTGCTCTTTTGTATACTGGCATGTACAGCTACTGTGGTCTCGTGGGCCCTCTGCGGCACAACTAATTGGTGAACTGCTGTCCACTCCTTGCTCTCGACTGTGAGGAGAACTCCATTTCATCATCAGTAGCTCATTTTTTAAGTAGTATATCAGGGACTCCCTCTGCTTCACTTTCAGACTGGGCAGCCTATGCTAACTCTTGTAATACTGGCAGCTTGCTGAGCCTCAGCTAGGGAAAATTTATTTAATTCATTCCCTAAGGTTAGTAACTTCCCAAAGAAAGTCTCGGACAGACAGACCTCCTGGTCATCTGCCTGCTGTGCCAATGCAGTCTCCTCTGGGGGAGCTGGTTTGATCATGGCCTGATTCACTACACATTCAGGGAAACTGCAGGAGACCACCTCTGCCACTGCCCTGTCTCCCTGACCTCCTACGGTCTTTCTTTCACTACTGGGGGGGGGGGGGGCGCGGGGGGGGGGCGGGGGCTACCACCTGCACCCTCGCCAGATCATTACCTAAGAACAGGTCAACCCCGTCCACAGGCAAACAAGGGACAATCCCTATGGTCACCGGTCCCGAAACCAGGTCGCACTCCAGGTGCACCCGGTGTACAGGTACAGGCATACACTGTCCTCCAATACCATTCACCACCATTTTGGTGTTCACTGCACTCTCTGGGTGAAAGGTCAGGCCTTTTCCCAGTGAAAGGGATCTGGAGGCCCCTATGTCCCTGAGAATTACTATGGGCTTGCTTGCCTCACTTGAGGGGTATGGGGTTACTTTCCCTTCAAACACAAAACCCTGATAACCTTCAGGAATCCTATTAAATTTTTCTGCACTTGCAGCCCTATGCTTCCTGGGTCTCATTCTTACTGCAGCTAAAGCCACAGCTTGTTCTGCTATGCTTTCCATCAGGGTTGCTTCTTCACTGAGTGGGTGTGCCTTGATTAACCCTACAGGTTTACCCTTTAGTTTCCAGCAGTCAGCTTTTAGATGACCTACCTTATTACAATGGAGGCACACAAGTCTCCAAGTCTCACTCCTGTTCACAGCACCTTCCTTTTTGGCTAGAGGAGGGCCCTCTATGTCTCCTGCTGTACTTTCTCTCCCAGGACTGCTTGGGCTCCTGTCACCTTCCCATCCTTTGTCCTTTTCGGATTTGTGGGGGTGACTAGGAAATGTTCTCCCCTGGGAAACGGACCTATAAATTAAAGCAAACTCATCAGCTAGAACGGCCGCTTTCCAGGCTTTCTGAACCCACTGCTCCTCAACATGGGTCTTTATGGAGGGTGGGAGAGAGTGCTTATATTCCTTTAACAGAATTACTGCTCTGAGATTCTCATAGCTGAGTTGTACTTTAACAGCCCTCAGCCACGGGTCAAAAGCCAGCTGCTTACTTCTTTTAAACTCCAGATAAGTTTGATCAGCATGCTTCTTGAGAGTTCTAAAGTTTTGGCAATAGGTTTCGTGTACTAATTCATATGCCCTGAGGATAGCATTTTTTTCAGTTCATAATTTGATGAACTCTCTTCTGGCAAAGGGAATAAACTTCATGAGCTTTTCCGGCTAACTTGCTTTGTAATGGCCAGGTCTCAGCTGGCCATTATAGCTGCCTTGTCAGTTTCGCAAAGGACACAAAAAATTCTTCCACATCTTCCTCATTGAATTTTGGGATTAGTTGAGATAGTGTTCACAATTCCGTATCCATCCCTGAATTACGCTCCTCCATATTGGCCATGCTTTCACTGGGGTTACTTTGTCGCCTTCTAGTTAACTCAAGTCGTCTCAGCTCTCCTTCTTCGCATTCTTTATGGAAGGTTCTTTCTTTTTCTTTATCCTCTCTCTTTCTTTCTCCTCTCTCTCTTTCTCCTCTCCTGTTCCTTCTTCTGTCTTTCATTTTCTTCACATTCCTCCTGAAAGGCACTTTCTTTCTCCCTCTCCTGCCTATCTCTCTCTTTTTCCCTTTCCTCAAATTCAAGTTTCCTCTGTTCCAATTGTATCTTTGCTAACAATACCCTGTCAGAGTCTGCTTCTACCCCTGTTTCTGCTTCTTCAGATTCAAGGAAAAAATGGTTAGCCACTAGTCTTAGGAGTTTAGACTTTCCAGCGTTGGCAAGGACAGTGATCCCACACTGCTCAACCATTTTTCTCAGGTCTTCCATGGACAGGACTTTTAACGTATCCCAAGTTACTTCACCCTGGCTTGGGGAGCTACTAGCTTCAGTTGCAGCCATAGTAGTATTCAAGCAAACACAACCACAAGAAAACCTGTATTAAAATCTTGCTCTTTATTGATTGGGAACAATTTGGCTTCCCACTTCCAATTTCTCTCATTTGTCTGTGGGTCAAATCCAAGACAGTAGCCCCCAAATTTCTGTTACGACCCAGTGAGAAAGGGGGCTAGGGTTCCCTCTCAGCCTTCACCAAGTATTACCGTAACAGGGTTTAATTTTAAACACACTGTTTTTTTTAGCTCCCCCTTAGTGAATCCTTGTTCACTAACTTCTAATTATAGGGCAAAGAAACTAGACAAACTGATTTTCTTAGGTTTAAAGGAAAATGGTTGAATTTTATTCAACTTAAACTCTAATTCTGTTAACATCTATGGATACATGACGTGCCCATGCTAGCATGCATGCGTGATACACACATGCAGACAGAGTCAAAAAAGAGCAGAAGAAATAAAGTGAAAAAGGTTGAGGCAATATCTGAAGATGGTTTTGGTTACTGTTCTTCAAGCTTGCTGTAAAGTCCTTTATCGTAGATAGGTCTTGCTTTTCATTGGGGCCCAGTATTCTTCTTAAACCTTGTTCAGTGTAGGAGACTTTTCTTTCTTGAAGTTCATGTGTCCTCAGTGGGTCCAGAGGCTTGTGAGAAAGAGATGGGAGCAGATAGGAGAGGTCTTCTCACTCCAGGAGCAAACAGTCTTCTCTGAGTTCAAAACTCTGTGGTTAGTTCAAAAAACCCTGAACCAGCCAGTTAGTCATGTAACCAGTCCTGGCTTTTGTAGATTGCATCACCTTAGAAGTCTCTGGAATGCTCTTCCTTACGCCTTCAATGTCTGGTGATCAAAATCCATTGTGAGTTGAATGTGTCAGGGAATGGTCCTTTGTCTCCACAAACACTGTCTGTTAGTATACAAATGTTTTTCAGCTATGTGTCTGTCAGCCCTTGTAACAGGCCTTCTCTTCTTCCCAGCAAATTTAAAATCAGTGTTCATATGACAAAATTAACATGCCTCATTCTTGGCAGGTGGGGGCCTGCATGACACTTAACACAAATTCTCCAGATCAATTTACTTGCTCAGAAAAGGCTAGTAAACTGGGCAGGGTTGTATGTTTCTTTAGATAGTGGTTTGATTTGTTGCACCAAACAAAATTAAAGAAAAATTGCTTGGCAGTGCCCCACCAATGGTGGCGTGAGACAACAATCTAGCTAAAATAAAACTAGAAAGTGCTGGAAATACTCAGCAGGTCTGGTAGCATCTGTAGAGAGAGGGACATAATTAATGTTTCACCTTTGTTTATATTTCAGATTTCCAGCATCTGCAGTATTTTGCTTTTATTAAAATAAAACTATTTTAAGAATACAAATCAAACACTGGGGAACTATTAACTGAAACTTAGACAATATTTGATATGCTAAGCAACTTTAAAAGATCAATTGGATACTGTGTCGTAAACTTAAGAAACCTTTGCACATCTTTGCAATTTACAATGGATAAATGTTACACAAACTATTCAAAGGAGCTATTCTTTGTGCTTAGATACTTCATAATTTTTTATGATATAAAATCAGGTATTTGCACTATCTATGAAGACAGCAGCTTTTTAATAAAACTCATTTGGAGTTACATTGTGGGGAATTTATTGGTTGTCATTCATGTTTTGCCTATGCCATTCTCACAGATAGAATATTACATGCACTATCTCAATGCCCATAAGCCATCTATAGTCCTGATAAAAATATTTATTCTCTGCTTTTCTTTGAAATGTATCAAAAAATAGATTATTCTAAATATTGCTCCTTATACAAAAGCACTCCAATTACAAAAAAGGTTTCACTATAAACAGTATGGAAATTCTACTTCCTTTGCAGTTTAGTTTAGCCGTAGACCAGTATCTTTTTCTATATCATCTTAGCCACCTTGGCCATAGTTTTGGTCAGATTTGGCTATCTGACAAAATCTTAGATAAGTAATCAATGCAAGAAAGATTTATCTGTTGGCAGTTGGCAACTCTTTTTCTGCAAATCTTGGTCTATTCCATTTTTGTAATAATTTTAGGTTTTCGGGCCTTAATGCCGCCATAGAATTAAGGGTTAATTCATGAGAACCACCAGGTCAGTAAATCCTACCTTATATGTGTGTCATTCTTCTCCTGTATGTACAGAATGTTCTCTATTTTAGAAAGGCCTCTTCTTTAACGGAATCCCTGGCTCCAGCTCTGTCATAATAAAAGATTGTCTTTCCATGAAAAGGCTTCTGTTCATGCTTGTTTGTCAGGAAAGTAAAAAATTCAAATGGAAATTGTTGGCAATTGGATAGACCTGGACAATATGCCAATTCCACACTTGAAATAAATCTGATTGCCAACATTCATTCTGCACGCGAGACCCCCCACATTGCCAGAACCGTTCACAGGCAGCACATTACGTATATAATTTAGTATCTTGACCAAAGGCTTCTACTGCTCTAAGCATTTTGGTATTTAAAGTCCTTCAGAAAATTTAGCGACGGAAAAGTGGCGATAGCAAGCTTGGTTCTGTTCGAACAGAGTAGAACAAAATATTTACTTTATGACTCATCTCATGACCTTTTATTTGAATGTTTAATGTAACTCGCTCTGTTTACAATAGAGTAGGTAATTTTTCTTTCTACTCCAACTTTAACAAGGGTTATGTAAACAGAACAGCCACAGACATGATAAATACCTGTTCAAAAAAAGAATTGTTTTGGATGAGCTACTTCCAGCGGCTTGTAGTTCACTGGCAAAGGATCAACTGAAAATTGCTACAGAATTTCGTATGGAAAGTGTCACTGTTCAATTCCGCATAATTTTAGCATTGTCTTTGTTCCATGTTGACAAGATTCTTGGAGCATCACTTACCTGCTCTATGTCTTGCATGGTTGTGTTCTTTGTTTAAAAAATGGAATATCTCACGGTTTTTTTTTGGTAACTGGGAAAATGTTCACCTTGGGGCATAAACACAAATGTTGTTTGCATTAATGTTAGCATATTTTTAGCTCCCAAAAGAAGGGCTTACTCCATTGAAGGCTGAGGTGATATTTTCATATACTTATTACGGTGAAGCTAGGGAAGTAGCACTCTCCATGCAAGGGAATGAAGTAGTTGGAAGAAAGGCACGTAAGGCTTCCTCACTAAGTTCCATGATTTTTCCTAAACTCATTGAAACAAGAAGGTAAAAACTCAAATACTAGACTCAAATGTGCTGCATGTGCCCATGCCCAGGAGTGTTAGGATTTGACATCCTGTGTCACTGACATGGCCCGCAGGCACCCCTGGCATAGATCTATTCCCCTTCATGCATGGCCTAACAGCAGAAGAGGGGACAGGAAAGTGAGGTGCACCTTGACGGTCTCTCAGGCCTACAGCTGTGGGTTGGACCTCAGAGATCAGGACCCTCTGAAAACTGGAAGGTCCTGAACAGACCTAACTCCTGAGTGGTGGGGAGGTTGAAAAAACAATGGGCTGCCTTCGGCCTACCCCTGGGATTCACATGTACCCCTAGGCAACAATGATTCAGAGGCAGGTCACAATGCCATGTTGTTTGGGTATGCTTGCAATTGGGAACCCAGACAGTAGTTACAGTGGAAAATGATCTAGGAGAGTAGGAACAGCCCCTTCTCCTTATGTAAATGGGTCAGATAGACCTGCACCTGACCAAGCTCTAATCTCCCCTTAAGAAAGCCCTGGAATTCCTGGGCAACATAAAAGGGTTTGAGATCCAGCATTCTGAGACTCCATTTCTTTTGCTGACCTGGATAGCTGAATGACCCTGCAGGCAAGGCTCAGGAAAGTTGGTTCTATATTCAATCCTATTAGCATCATTAGATGTTGGTTGCAATATGATCCTATGATGTTGGTAAGAATTATGTTAATATGCTGACATCAAAATTTGTAAAAAAAATTTTATTCATGCATGGGATGTGGGCGTCGCTGGCCAGGCCAGCATTTATTGCCCATCTCTAATTGCCCTTGAGAAGGTGGTGGTGAGCTGCCTTCTTGAACCGCAGCAGTCCATGTGGGGTAGGTATACCCACAGTGCTGTTAGGAAGGGAGTTCCAGGATTTTGACCCAGCGATAGTGAAGGAACGGCAATATAGTTCCAAGTCAGGATGGTGTGTGACTTGGAGGGGAACTTGCAGGTGGTGGTGTTCCCATGCATTTGCTGCCCTTGTCATTCTAGTTGGTAGAGGTCGCGGGTTTGGAAGGTGCTGCATTTGGCAGGGAGCATCACTAATCAGGCACAAAATAAAAAATGATTTATAAGATCATTTAAGAAAAGGATACTTCAACTTTAAGATTCATTGTTGTGTTAAGAGTTCCCAACATTCTTAGTTCCAATTTCCAAAAACAAAAATTCATATTTTTACGGTACCAGAGGAACTTATGATCTTTTTAATCTTCATGAAACACATGAGTTGATTTCTTACCCTCAACATGAATGCATGCTGGAAACATATCTAAACAAGTTCATTAATTAGGATTCCCAGATGAGCAACAATACTGTGCCAATTAACACCTTTAGGAAGAATTTTGGGCGGCACAGTGGCGCAGTGGTTAGCACCGCAGCCTCACAGCTCCAGCGACCTGGGTTCAATTCTGGGTACTACCTGTGCGGAGTTTGCAAGTTCTCCCTGTGACCGTGTGGGTTTCCGCCGGATGCTCCTGTTTCCTCCCACAGCCAAAGACTTGCAGGTTGATAGGTAAATTGGCCATTGTAAATTGCCCCTAGTGTAGGTAGGTGGTAGGAGAAAGGTGTGGATGTGGTAGGGAATATGGGGTTAATGTAGGATTAGTATAAATGGATGGTTGTTGGTCGGCACAGACTCGGTGAGCCGAAGGGCCTGTTTCAGTGCTGTATCTCTAAATAAATAAATAAATTGGGCCATTATCTGCTTGGGAATGAGACTGAAATCTAGAAGGACAAATGCTAATGAAAATAACTGGATGTTGTGTGAAACATGATGGTTCCAGAGTTACTGGGACTATGGTATTATTGAGTCAGTGAAGGTCAGGGATGTAAAACTAGAGAGTCTTCTTCAGTTTTGTTTGACATACTTCCAGGGAGAGAGGGAGGAAGTTTGTAGAAACCTTCCTCAGGGTATTAAATGAATTGGATAGAGTCATAGATTATCTGTGGTCTATGTAAAGCATGGGCTTGATGGGCCAAATTAGCCTTTCTCATTTCATGCTTTTGTGTAAAATTCACAGGGGGTCATTTTGTTTTTGTAGTAAAACAGTCGATAGTGAATCTTACATCCCAGTCCATTGGCTTCAATGGAAATAAAGATCAGGGGAGATGTATAATGCGCTCCAATTAAGTTTTGAATCATCACACAAAGTCAAAAGTAGCACTCAAATTAGCATGTCTTGGTACTAGTGCATAAAATATGTGCAGAAAATGTCGAATGCCAATATCCTATCTGGTGGAGCCAGTCAGATATAAAAATCTCAATTTACCTCCTGTTACGACCTCAGTGAGACCGTTAACATTAAAGTACGAGATATGAACCCCCAGATCAATTTAAAGAATTACACGACACGATTTCTCGTTATAAGACTTATTTTATAACAACTAAACTAAAAGACATCCCCATTAATTAAAGGGTACTTTGTAAGTAGATAATGCCCCAAATTATAAAGAAAGGTATTTTCTTTACTTATTAAAACACTTGAAAACCTCACACCACACTTATACATTACACAGTCCTCTTTGATGATGAAATCTTTGCAGTTAAAAGTCCCAAACCCCTCCCATTTGCAATAGGTTGGCTCTCCCAGACCTTTTTTAAAGTCAATGCCCTCTTCACTCACCTCTCCCAGCACTGTCAAATCTGGACGTCTGTGATTAAGTGATCTCTGGTGATCCTGTTTGTCTTTTCTTCTTTGCAAACTTCAACTTTGAAATCAGGTTCAAGTTTCTGCAGCCTTTTCCTTTATCAGTCTTCTCTGACAGCAGGTGTTCCCTCTCTCTCTCTCTCTCTTGAGGCTGCCACCGCTGGTTGTCTTCCTTTCTTACCGCCTGTCTGCCTTCAAAAAATCTGTTAAATTTATCTGGAATCACAAGTCAATAGCCTATTGTCCTTTTCCAATATGCAAAGTCCACAAGTCTGGCGTCAGCAGCACCACCTAGGTTTTTCATTGTTTCCAGGAATTAGCAGCTGTCATGCACATTTGCATCCTCAGAATCACCGACTACTTCTTTACGATCTGAAAGTCTGGGAGGGTGAAACCCTTCCTTCTTCAGGTGCTATATCCCTGCAGTCTCTGCTTTTCAAAAAAGTCTTTGATCTGTGTTCTCTGTTGTCCTGGTAACCAAGATTTCTGTCTTGTCTTTCAGCAGAGTTGATGTGAGGTCACCTGACTTCTCTGACTCCATCTTAAACTTTTAAAAATCAGAGTTTTTAAAACATAATCATGTTACAAAGTCCAGCATTCATAACACCTCCTCAGTCAAAGATGTCCCACTCCAGAGGCGGGAGCACAAAAATCAAGGTCCTGTCTTTCAGATGAGGCATTAAACCAAGGTCCCATCTGCCTGCTCAGGTGGATGTAAAAGATCCCATGGCACTATTTCAGGGGTGTTATGCCCAATGCCCTGGCCAATATTTATCCCTCAATCAACATCACAACAGATTATGTGGTCATTATCACAATGCTGTTTCTGGGAGTTTGCTGTGTGCAAAATTTGCTGCCGCCTTTCCTACCTTACTACAGTGACTACACTTCAAAAGCGCTTCATTGGTTGTAAAGCAATTTGAGATGTCCGATGGTCATGACAAGTGCTATATAAATGCAAGTCTTTTTTTCTTTTTTACAGTTTATTGGCAAGGTCTTGACATAGCAGAAAGATTGGCTACTGTACAGAGTGGTTACATTCTGCTCATTATTTGAGTAAATATTCAATCTAGTTCTGTAAATATCTCCATCTTTTAATTAAGACAAATTTTGTATGTAGGTTTGAAAAATTACCTTTCTGGATGGCACAGATTTTTATATCTGTTTACAATGATCTTTTCATACTGTAATCAGCACATATATTGCATTTTTAAATGCAATTCATAGAATAAGAAACAGTTTTGATTGTAACAGAAATGGAAGAATAATTATCAGTGAAGTAACAAAGAAAATGGAAAGGAGTGTAATATCAATACAAATCTTCTGCATCACAGTGGGTTGAATTTTACAGACCCTCCTCCCAACAAAAAGGGTTCTGGCGGGGTATGCAGGAAAATACCTTCGGGGGAGGCCCACCATGGACCTCGAAGCTGGGAAGGCCCAGCCCCATATTGCCGCTGGTGGCGAGACCTCGTGACAGCACCCCCGCCGCTCGGTGACAGGAGCCCAATTTAAATATGTTGATTAATATAAATAAATGAATTGATTACCGTCATGCTCCCACCGTCAGTCCCACAGCGATATTGGTGCCGGTGGCCACAGAACACTGGTGGGGAGGGAGGAGCAGGTAAATTTTTCATTGTGGTGGGGGGAGTGGCTTCAGAGTCATTTCATTGGTGTAGGGGATGGTGGGAAGAGGTAAAGTTTAAAGTTTATGAACTTTAGGGGAGGAGGTCCAGGTGCACAAGTTAAGTATTTTGGGGGGGGGGGGGTGGAAGGGCAAGGAATTAAATCTATGTTTGTTGGGGGGGTGCGGGTGGGAGAGGGTCAAGATCAATTAAGTTAATTTTTTAAAAATCCATCCTCCTTTAAATATTTAAATGTAACAATAGGGCTCAAAGCCCTTTAAAAATGGCATTAGCGCCTGCGCAAAGGCAGCTGACGCCATTGCCAGGGATGGATCACCCGTCCCCTCCACATCATCGGGATGGCGGGGAGGGGAGCTGCCGCGGTCCACCCTGGCCATTTAAATGAGCTGCCACGTTTAATATCTCGGCTGTTCGGCGATGCATGGTCTGTGTGTGTGGGGACCGCCATTGTTTAAGTCCACTGCCGATTTCGGCGGGGGTGGGGGATGTAAAATGCAGCCCAGTGTGACTCCCTCACTCTCTGCTTTCTGCTACAAAATACATAGGCTTTTAAACTCAAGTTTGGGATCAAAACGTCTTCATTTACCTTGTCTTCTCTGCTATTTTCTGTCTCTGGGTTTCTCACATGATCAGTCTTGGCCCAGAGAACTGCCAACAATAATTAAAACTTGAATCTGCTGACAATTATCAGACTGCAACTGAATTATACAAATTTTTAAAAAAAATATTAATATTTAATCCCCAGACCCTGTTACTCTTTACATCAGCTACCTAACAAAAGAGCATCACTATTGAAACGCCTGTTAAAAATCAAATTCTGATGATGAATAATGAATACATTATGTTCTTTTTTAACATTTTGTTTAAATTAGAAAAGGTTGCTCAACCCAGTAATGTGAGGGTCCTGAATTAACAAAAGAACTGATGTCGAATCATATTAATCCTAATTTTTGTTTATAACTGCCTTGTTTGAGAGAGAGGTCCAGATGATGAGACTCCTGTTTTCAATGTACACTGTAGCAAATCTAAAATGACTAAAAATTAACTAAAATGATAGAATGAACGACTGATGTGGAAGAGGCAGGAGGTGCTGCTGTATGGGTTAGGCCATGTGTAGATGCCACATCCACCAGTAATGAGAAGTTGGTAATCATTGATAAACCAGCATGTAATATAAAATCCAGTGTATGTTACATGTCTAGTTTTCACAGTGGAACAAGGATCCCCAGATAGTTTGTCTGCCATCTTTAAAGTCAATGTTTGCTTGATCTTTCACCCCCTTTTCCTGCAGGTTGTCTCTCTCTCCCAGTTGGTTCTTTCGATTAAAATAATAAAAGTATTGTTTTTTAACATTAACATCTTCAGTTAATGGCTTTAACAAGGTAATGTTACTTAAGGGAACTATATAAAAAGGGAAAAAAATAATTCCTGAGTTCCACTTCACTGCGGTAACCAAAAGTTCATCATAAAACTGACTGTGAGGTCCCACATCACAGCTAGTATTAATCAGAGAGATCATTTACTAACATTTGGCTGGTTGGATTTATTGCAGCTTTTCAACATCATATCGCCAAACGCGAATTCGTTTCTGTTTGTTTTTCTTTCAACATATATTGAGTGCTATGGCATGAGTAGGATGGTTTCACTTTTAGATACATACAATTCACTTCAAAGCCATGCTGTTTTTATGTTATTCACTTTCAATGCATTATATCAGAGTGCCCAGCATAATTGCTTACTGATCATGTTTTTCTTTCTTTATGGGAGGCAAAATTATCATTAATCTAACAAGATGGGTCAAGTGCTTACTATATTTACGCAGTAATTGGATAGTTCGGTATTAAAGCTAATAATTGAAAAGGTAAAATAAGTTTAGTGGATTGAGTGGCACAGTGGGTAAGCACAGTCCGGAACTGATGGGAGGAAATCATTGCTCCCAGATCCCACTAAAATTCCTGTGTGAAATCAGTTTGGACACGCTCAATTCAGCTTCTAGCAACAGTGAACCCACAACTTAAAACTGTCCATAATTTGGGATAGTATTGGCAATTTAATATTATTTGTTTCAATATTTGACAAGTTCTATACTGGCACATACTGGAGAAACAAAATATTAAACTTCCAATGTTTCTGAATTTTAGACAAAGGTAAAAATCTCTGTACAAAATACTATACACACGAATGGGTCAGATGCAGTAACAAGCCAGGCAATATGGGCTCAATCTGACTAATAATGGGACAGACATTAAAGCCAAATGCCTGAATAGGTAAAATTCAATTATAGAAAGGAAATTACCATCAAACTAGATTATGCATTGCATATGTTTGCCAAATGTGGCCACACACACACAGAGGCGATGACGATATCATCTAGAGGATGTTGCAGCAGTCTGGGCCAGCTGAATACTTTGCGAATCTTACCAAAATATAAGTGGCAACAGTGATTCTACATGGCAACAACACCTGCATTCAGAGGAGAGGTGAAACCTAGCCAAGGAATTTTTTTCTATGAGGACTCAAGCTGAACACTAAATGGTGACAATTATGGCTATTGCACTGTAGTTGGGAACATTTAATGAAAAATTAATGAATTCTTGTGGTGCTGTTATTTTTAAGCAAAAGACCACTCATGTTCATGACCTGATGAATTAAAATCATTTATTAAAAGTCATTGGTGCAGGGCTCCCATTCTGCACTGTAGTGAAGTATTATATTCATTTCAGAATAATTCAAGCTTTCCTGGAAACTCTATCCAAATACACCAAATATGTTTTTTACTTTGGCACATCCTTAACTAGCAGTTATAACATTGGTTATGTTTGTATTTAATACTCTCAGCCACAATTCTGGAGCAACAGCTAATGTCATGCACAATACCTCAAAGATAAATGGAGTACAGTACAAACAGATAGAGTGGGGACAAGGGAGGGGGACAGCAGCTCACTAACACATAAGAGTGTTTCTCTGATGCTTAGGTTATACAGAAATTGTTGTAATTAAATGCAGCTCGCTATCAGAGAGGTTTCCAGGGCTAAAACTGGTTTATATCCAGGGTATGACTTGAGGATATGGAAATTGACAGGTGGGAAAATGCCATCCAGCCCTTTAAGCATACAGTCATGTTGCAAGTAAGTATCATAACCCTCAGCTCTCCCAATGCACGCTAAGCCATGTCATCTCCTGGGAGAGACATAAAAATAAACTTAAGAACCCAAGGATAATTCAGGGAGAAAAAAGAATTTTGTGACTTTCCTCTCTGATTCTCTAAGGCACTCGAAACAAGTTTCGGAAGGACACAGTGACCGTGAACATCACATAACATAACATCTATCTTTTGTACACCATATCAGCCTCAGCTAGGAACTCATCCAGTTCACTTTTTAACACTTGCAGTCACTGCACAAGCAGTGTTCCAAAGGTTGAAAACTTTCTGCAAAAATAATTATTTCCTGATATCTAACCTAGTTCTGTGCTTACATAACTTGTGTGCATGTCCCCTCATTAATCCCAGTTTATCTAATTCAACATGGGTAAGGTATAATCTCTTCATTATTTTCAATATGTCAATCAAATCTCCTCAAAGTGTATGTTTTCTCTGCAGTATGAAGATGCAGCTCTTTAAGTCTATAGTGATAACCAAGGTTTTTAAACTAGGCAATAATGCATAGCTCTCCTCTGAACCTCTACCACAACCTCAATATCTCCCACCCTGTAAGGGCCCAGGATTCCAGATGAGACCTAATCAAGGTCTTGTACAGGATACTTTTTTAAATTTTAATTAAATCGTCCTAGTAATACACCCTAATGAGAGACAAATTACTGGTATTTTATACTTAATACCAGATTCCCCAATGGAATTTTCTAGCAGACTTTTAAAACTACAGTTCTATTAATAGCTTTAATGAGCATCTAAGTCCATTAATGAGCAGACCCAATTACTCAAATGCTCTCTTGGCCAGCCTCACTTCCTCCAAATCTTTTTTTCCCTGTATTCTATCATGCCCTCCAGTCTATCAGCCTCATTGAACCTGCCTTAGCTCCCAGTCCTTCAACATCTCACCTTTAATATTCTTATCCTTGTGTTTATGTCCCCCTATGTCTTCACCCCTACCTATCTGTAAAACCTCCTTTCAGCCCTTAGGACATGTTTCTATTTTAAATGAGCTATATTAATCTTAGTTGTTAATATCGTGTTGATGACTCAGATCCTGCAATATCTAGTAGCCTTTTCTTTGCTTTGAAACAGTTTATAGTTTTTAACCCTATCCTCTTCTGAGTTAAATATCATTCTGCAGTTGAGAGGGATGTCAAGTCATCCTTCTAGTTCCTGCTATTGTCTAACTAGCCACTAGGAGGTGCATGAGTGTCGTGGGCTCACCTTTCGATTTCCCTCCTGTTCCCTGTTGAGAAATGCCTGGCCTTTATCCTAACACCCCCACATCAAGCCTGATATTGGATAGACACCACACGAAGAATCCTGGACCCGGAGCCCACTTCTTGCCAGCTCGTGGTACAGCACGTGGGTGCTGAGAGTGACACATTGCCCCCACCTCCCTACAACACCAAAAATTTTAACACACCTTGTGACAATATTTGGAAAGTTGTAAGTACCTTCGTTCACATTATCCAGTCACGGAATTGGTTATGTTAGCATAATAATGCTAATTTCTCACTTTTAGTGCTTTAAATAAAAATTCAGGATGCTGGCACAAGAACACTGAGCTTCCTGTGAGCCTTTCAATGTATGGTCTCCCAAAAATAACAGAGGTTGTCAGCACATCCAAATATGAGTATTTCACTTCAGGCAAAGTCTTTATTTCTCACAAAAATAGAATATTTCACACAGAAATACCATATTTAAACCAATTTGCCCAACACGATGAATACATTTTGATGATGGTTTTATGGATGGCAATGAAACTATACAGAAACAAAAATATTTCCGATTCACTTCCACAGCCGATGGACATCTGTGAAGGAATGGAAGGTGCCAGCTCAGTTCAGCCAGCAAATTAACTCCATTTTTATATTGTTTATGTCAGTGCTCACTAATGAGCATTGTTGCAAAGGATTTAAAGAATAGCTATCTTCAAATTTATTATGGAAAAGCCAAGCAGCAGCTTGAAAATTTTCAGCTGATCAGAGAAAACCAGCATGGATTTGTAAAGGGTAGCCTGATTGAACCTCACTAGCCTGATTGAATTTTTTGAAGAGGTGACTAAAGTAATGGACTTCCAGAAGGCAGTCGATAAAGCCACTCATAAAAGATTGTTAGCGAAAGATGAAGCTCATGGAATTGAGGGCAAATTATTTTTGACCTGGTTAGGAAATTGACTGAGCATCAGGAAACAAAGAGTCGGTATAATGGGCCGGTTTTTTTCATTCTTTCATGGGATGTGAGTGTGCTGGCAAGACCAGCATTTGTTGCCATTCCTAGTTGCCCTTGAGAAGGTGGTGGTGAGCAGCCTTTTTGAACTGCTGCAGTCCATGTGGTGTAGGTTCACCCACTGTGCTGTAAGGATGAGTTCCAGGTTTTTGTTCCCAGTGACAATGAAGGATCAGCAATATAGTTCCATGTTAGGATGGTGTGTGGCTTGGAGGGGAACTTGCAGGTGGTGGTGTTCCCATGCGTCTGCTGCCCTTGTCTTTCTAGGTGGTAGCATTCATGTGTTTCGAAGGTGCTGCCGAAGGAGGCTTGTCGAGTTGCTGCAATGCATCTGGTAGATGCTATACAGTGCTGCCACTGTGCCAGTGGTGGTGGGAGTGAATGTTAAAGGTGGTGCATGGGGTGTCAATTTAGCAGGCTGCTTTGTCCTGGATGGTGTTAAGCTTCTTGAGTGTTGTTGGAGCTATACTCATCCAGGCAAGTGGAGAGTATTCGATCACACTCCTGACTTGTGTTTTGTATATGGTAGACAGTCTTTGGGAAGTCAGGAGATGAGTTACTCACGACAGAATACATAGCTTCTGACTTGCTCTTGTAGCTACAGTATTTATGGGCTGGATTTGGTGCTGGAGGCAGGGCTCCCAGCACAAGGCTGAAAAGGCGGGGGCAACCCTGCCTCTGCCTTCCACCACCACCCAGCCCCCACCCTCCCCACCCCTGGAGCGATCCTGCGGTCTTTTTGTATCAATAAAATCAATAAAATCTTCAAAGAGATGGGGATCCAACCTCCAAGAGCTGCCAGCCAATCACAGGGCAGCAGCTCTGCAGTATCGGCAGTGCCACAGGAAGCGGCGGCCACTGCTGGTACTGCAGAGGCCTCGGGCCCAGGTCCACTATGGGAACCTCTGACCAGAGGTAGGTGAGGGCGGGGTCACCAGGACCATTGCGGAAGGCCCCGGTGAGCGGGGAGGGATGGGGGGTGGGGGTGGTCATTTAATCCAGGGCGAGCAGGGTCCCAGGGGATAAGGTTGTTCCCAGTTGGGGTCCTCTGTGAGCCACAAATTGCCCATGGAGGAGGGATCGCCCCCCAAGCCCACAGGGAGGGCAGCTCGTGTTGCAAGGCATCCTCCCCGCGCAGCGGAGGACTCCCCCCGCCCCCAACCACTGGTAAGATCCTGGCGGCGGCGGGAAGAGGCCCTTAATTGGCTGTTTAGGCCACTTTTTTTTTATTCATTCATGGGATGTGGGCATCGCTGGCCAGGCCAGCATTTATTGGCCATCCCTAATTGCCCTTGAGAAGGTGGTGGAGAGCTGCCTTCTTGAACCGCTGCAGTCCATGTGGGGTATGTACACCCACAGTGCTGTTAGGAAGGGAGTTCCAGGATTTTGACCCAGCGACAGCGAAGAAACAGCGATATAGTTCCAAGTAAGAATGGTACGTGACTTGGAGGGGAACTTGCAGGTGGTGGTGTTCCCACGCATTTGCTGCCCTTGTCCTTCTAGTTGGTAGAGGTCACGGGTTTGGAAGGTGCTGTCGAAGAAGCCTTGGTGCATTGCTGCAGTGCAACTTGTAGATGGTACACACTGCTGTCACTGTGCACCGGTGGTGGAGGGAGTGAACATTTGTAGATGAGGTGCCAATTAGCGGGCTGCTTTGTCCTGGATGGTGTCGAGCTTCTTGAGTGTTTTTGGAGCTGCACCCATCCAAGCAAGTGGAGAGTATTCCATCACACTCCTGACTTGTGCCTTGTAGATGGTGGACAGGCTTTGGGGTGTCAGGAGGTGAGTAACTCGCCACAGGATTCCTAGCCTCTGACCTGCTCTTGTAGTCATGGTATTTATGGCTACTCCAGTTCAGTTTTTGGTCAATGGTAGCCCCTAGGATGTTAATTGTGGGGGATTCAGCGATGGTAATGCCATTGAATGTCAAGGGGAGATGGTTAGATTCTCTCTTGTTGGAGATGGTCATTGCCTGGCAGTTGTGAGGCGCGAATGCCACTTATCAGCCCAAGCCTGGATATTGTTCCAGGTCTTGCTGCATTTCTATACGGATTGCTTCAGTATCTGAGGAGTCACAAATGGTGCTGAACATTGTGCAATCATCAGCGAACATCCCCACTTCTGACCTTATGATTGAAGGAAGGTCATTGACGAAGCAGCTGAAGATGGTTGGGCCTAAGACACTACCCTAAGGAACTCCTGCAGTGATGTCCTGGAGCTCAGATGACTGACCTCCAACAACCACAACCATCTTCCTTTGTGCTAGATATGACTCCAGCCAGCGGAGGGGCTCCCCCTTGATTCCCATTGACTTTAGTTTTGCTAGGGCTCCTTGATGCCATACTTGGTCAAATGCTGCCTTGATGTCAAGGGCAGTCACTCTCACCTCACCTCTTGTGTTCAGCTCTTCTGTCCATGTTTGAACCAAGGCTGTAATGAGGTCAGGAGCTGAGTGGCCCTGGCGGAACACAAACTGAGCGTCACTGAGCAGGTTATTGCTAAGCAAGTGCCGCTTGATAGCACTGTCGATGACACCTTCCATCACTTTACTGATGATTGAGAGTAGGCTGATGGGGCGGTAATTGGCCGGGTTGGACTTGTCCTGCTTTTTGTGTAAAGGACATACCTAGGCAATTTTTCACATTGCAGGGTAGATGCCAATGTTGTAGCTGTACTGGAACAGCTTGGCTAGGGGCGTGCAAGTTCTGGAGCACAGGTCTTCAGTACTATTGCCGGAATATTGTCAGGGCCCATAGCCTTTGCAGCATCCAGTGCCTTCAGTCATTTCTTGATATCACACGGAGTGAATCGAATTGGCTGAAGTCTGGCATTTGTGATGCTGGGGACTTCAGGAGAAGGCCGAGATAGATCATCAACTCGACACTTCTGGCTGCAGATTGTTGCAAATGGTTCAGCCTTACCTTTCGCACTGATGTGCTGGGCTCCCCCATCATTGAGGATGGGGATATTTGTGGAGCCACCTCCTCCAGTTAGTTGTTTAATTGTCCAACACCATTCATTGGATGTGGCAGGACTGCAGAGCTTAGATCTGATCCATTGGTTATAGGATCACTTAGCTCTGTCTGTCGCATGCTGCTTACGCAGTTTGGCACGCACATAGTCCTGTGTTGTAGCTTCACCAGGTTGACACCTCATTTTGAGGTATGCCTGGTGCTGCTCCTGGCATGCCCTCCTGCACTCTTCATTGAACGAGGGTTGGTCTCCTGGCTTGATGGTAATGGTAAAATGGGGGATTTACTGGACCATGAGGTTACAGATTGTGTTTGAGTACAATTCTGCTGCTGCTGATGACCCACAGCGCCTCTTGGATGCCCAGTTTGGCATTGCTAGATCTGTTCGAAATCTATCCCATTCAACACGGTGGTAGTGACACACAACACACTGGAGGGTATCCTCAATGTGAAGGCGGGACTTCGTCTCCACAACAACTGTGTGGTGGTCACTCCTACCACTCATGGACAGAAGCATCTGCGGCAGGCAGATTGGTGAGGACGAGGTCAAGTATGTTTTCCCCTCTTGTTGGTTCCCTCACCACCTGCCGCATACCCAGTCTAGCAGATATGTCCTTTAGGACTCGGTCAGCTCGGTCAGTAGTGGTGCTACCGAGCCACTCTTGGTGATGGACATTGAAGTCCCCCACCCAGAGTACATTCTGTGCCCTCGCCACCCTCAGTGCTTCCTCCAAGTGCTGTTCAACATGGAGGAGTACTGACTCATCAGCTGAGGGAGGGCGGTAGGTGGTAATCATCAGGCGGTTTCCTTGTCCATGTTTGATCTGATGCCATGAGACTTCATGGGGTCCAGAGTCAATGTTAAGGACTCCCAGGGCAACTCCCTCCCTACTGTACACCACTGTGCCGCCACCTCTGGTGGGTCTGTCCTGCCGGTGGGACAGGACATACCCGGGGATGGTGATGGCAGTGTCTGGGACATTGTCTGTAAGGTATGATTCCATGAGTATGACTGTGTTAGGCTGTTGCTTGACTAGTCTATGGGATAGCTCTCCCAACTTTGGCACAAGCCCCCAGATGTTAGTAAGGAGGACTTTGCAGGGTCGACAGGGCTGGGTTTGCCGTTTTTGTTTCCGGTGCCTAGGTTGATGCCGGGTAGTACGTCCAGTTTCATTCCTTTTTATTGACTTCGTAGCGATTAGAAACAACTGAGTGGCTTGCTAGGCCATTTCAGAGGGCATGTAAGAGTCAAGCACATTGCTGTGGGTCTGGAGTCACATGTAGGCCAGACCAGGTAAGGACAGCAGATTTCCTTCCCTAAAGGACATTAGTGAACCAGATGGGTTTTTACAACAATTAACAATGGTTTCATGGCCATTATTAGACTAGCTTTTTAATTCCAGATTTATTAATTGAATTCAAATTGCACCTTCTGCTGTGGTGGGATTTAAACCCATGTCCCCAGAGCAATACCCTGGGTCTCTGGGTTACTGGTCCAGTGATAATACCACTCCGCCACCGCCTCAATTTGCCTCAGGGCGGGAAGACCATCGTTGGCCTATCCCGCCCCCGGGAGAATATCGTTGGATGACGGGAAGGCAACGAGCTGTCTACCCTGCCAAATCCTCCGCCACCCGTCGTGATTCTTCTTGACCACCCACCTCCAATCCCATAAAATCCAGCCTTATATGGCTGATCCAGTTAAGTTTCTGCTCAATGGTACCTCCAGGATGCTGATGGTGGAGGATTCAGCAATGGTAATGCCATTTAACATCAAGAGGAGACGGCTAGATTCCCTCTTGTTGGATATGTTTATTGCCTGGCACTTTTGTGGCACAAATGTTACCTGCCACTTTATCAGCCCAAGTCTGAATGTTGTCCAGGTCTTGTTGTATGCAGGCAGACTGTTTCAGTATCTGAGGAATTGCAAATAGTACTGAACATATATAATCATCAGCCAACAGCCTCACTTCTGACCTTATGATGGAGGGAAGGTCATTGATGAAGCAGTTGAAGATGGCTGGGCCTAGAACACCACCCTGAGGAACTCCTGCAGTGATATCCTGGGGCTGAAGTGACTGGCCTTCACAACCACAACTGTCTTCCTTTGTGCTTTAATTGGCAGGATGTGACTTAGATGACGGGATAAATATCCAAGTTTTCTGGTGAGATAAAAATAGTTAGCATTGTAAGCAGTGTAGATGGAAACATAAAATTATGTTGTTGGTGATGCTTCCCCTATCAAAGTCTTTAGTGAAGAATTAGTAAAGCCTGTTGAAGAGATATCTATTTCGTTTATGCTCTCAGAACAGAGGGTGAAAAATTTGCTAAAACTTCAACAAATAAGTTGGGAAGTAATGTTTTGATGTTTATGACGCTGATAAAAGAAAAAGCCTGAAGTGAGAGATTATAGGAACGGGGAGACCAAAACTATAGTCGATGAAGGCTTTTCAAAGTTGGGAACAAAGTACCAAGGCAAAGTAGTTTTGGAAAAGAGCCCGAGAGAGCAGAGGCACAATGACTGAAAGATTAGCCTCTGATCATAGACTCCTCATGCCATATTATTTGTATAATAATAGTATTATCAGTTAAAGATACAAAAGGAAGCTAACACTGGAGATATTTTAGCAGCAGTCTTTCACATTGATTGCAAAGTTTTTCTCACAGGGCATACACGAAAATATAGATATAGCTAGAAAGACTGGCAGGGTGACGTTCTGAGAGGGGGATCCATTGCATGGCAGGTTTGGCAATATGGATACTTAAGAGCATTGGGGCAGAGGAAAGCCTAAAGCTTTATTGAGAAGGAAGTATTGAGTATTGAGAAGGAAGAGTGAAGGAAAACAGAGGCTGTGAATCTTCCAACATTCCACCCTCCCCATCCTAATTCCTGAACCAAGGTAAACAGGTTTCCCAGCATGATGCTGGGAGGTAATACTAACCTGACTGGAGCACAGTAGATGCTTTAATTACCACGTATTAGTTCAAGAATTGATTTTGGAAACCAATGTGAAAAAGCAGCTCAAGTCGTCTAGGTCTGAGAGATTTGAGGAAGCTAAGAAGCCTGAAAAGACAGTATAAATCAGTTCAGTGAGAGGTCATGAGACCAGCAGGAGTCAGGTTAAAGAAGAGGCCCAAAGGAACAAAGGGAGCAAGGGGGAGAGGGAGGCAAATGCACAGACCTGGCTGCAGTGTTAGAAAAAGTTCAATGACCACACACATGTGGTCAAGGTCTGTGAATGCATCTTTAAATGTCATCTCCTACCCACCGCACCACCAACCTCTCACAGTGTTCAATGCACTGCAGTCCCATCACTCAGCAGTCAGCAATGCACAGTGAGCCGTGAAATGTTGAAAATATCTCCTATTCCTGCCTGGAAAGGTTCTGCTGGTGTAGAAATTGAGAAGCATAGTGATCTTCAGGGCTACTGGCAGTGCCATCCTTGCCCTGCTGTGCAGCTGCAGGTCCAGTTGTAGGAGGTGTACAGTTCAGTCACCATCTCCTTGGTGAAATGTAGGGGCCTCAGACACTGCTCCTGGATGAGGTGGAGGTAGAAGTAGTGCTTCCTGAATATTCTTGGTGAGTAGGGCCTTCCATTGAGAATCCTCCTCCTCCTCTGTGGGATTGTAACTATAGCCCCCATTAATGAAGCAGGCTTTCTCCTGACCAGCCTTCCAACTCCTCTGACCTCCTTGTCAAAGTCCAGCACCACTCCCTTGAGAATCCAAAAACTTCTGTCAGCTCCTCCAATAACACTGAACATAGTACTTCCATTCACTCTGCAACAAAAGAATGTCAACCACACTTCACCTGAAATTTGAATGGTGATCCTTTAAAATAGGGCTAGTGGGAGGGGGGAATCCCTCATGCAGCTGAATGCGGGCCGGCAACAGAAGTGCCACAAAGCCGAATTTTATGGCCAGTGTCTTGTGGATGTTTTGCTATGTATTTCCTTGGAATCTGTCAGTATTTGCAGAGGATTCCCCATACAGTAAAGTTTAAACACCGCTTCTGCTGCTGGCCGAACTGAGCTAATGTATTCAACAGAAAAGATTAATAGAAACAATATTGAAAATATTAAGTCTCTTCAATGAAGGTTGTTTCATTGTTGTTTACTTATTTATTGCATAAGACCACAGATCAAGAATAAATGATGGACAGTTGCTTCCAGCTCATTATCCCCTTCGATTGGTCTTTAAGAAGACGAAGATAGTTCTCTTTGGCCTCATGAACAACCTTCATGCATGTTGTCCAGAAAATGACTCTGCTGCTTATAAATATTCAGAAGTACAATACATGTGGCCACCACATGTGGATTAAATGTATATTTGAACTCATGTTTCACCAATAAGCCTTCGGTCATCGCAGGGTGACTTCAATCAGCATCTGTGTACAATGCCGATAATTACTGCAAGTTTCTGCGGGGGGGAGAAAGGGGGGGACGGACTACATACATATAATCATATTCACATAACCAAGACAGGAAATTATATACTTCACCTTGAATTGAATAAGAAGGAATGATCGTATTGAATGGTGGGGCAGGCTCGATTGGCCATAGGGTCCTATTTCTTGTGTTCTTGTGAATGGCAACCCGACCAATTTTCTTGTGAGTTCCATGAAGTGGAAGTGCAATTTTAAAATGCACTTCAAATGCCAAAAAGGAATGGTCTAGACAGGACATAGCTGATAAAAATGGCACAACGTAGGAGACAAATGACTTAAGTTACAGCTTCACTCAGTTGCCTTTGAGTAACAGGGTCAAGCCCCACTCCAGTGCGAGCATGTAATTAAGGCTAACACTTCAGTGCAGCACTGAGGGGGTGTCGTATCATCAGAGGTTCTGAATTGAGAGAAACATTAAACCTTTTCTGCCTGCTAAGAACGGAAAAACAATCCTCTGGCACTATTCAGCAATTCATCTGCTGTTGGTGGGACTATTCTTTGTGTGGAACTTTGTTCTTTGTAACAGCTGCATTTGCAACAGTGACTAGTTGCACTTTAAAAACAATTCATTGTTGTGAGGATGTAAAAGCCACTATATAAATGCGAAACCTTTCTAGGTAAATAAAAGTAAGTATTCATATGATGCTGAGAAACGTATGGTAGCGGTAACGGTATGTTGCTGGACTAGTAATCCAGTAGACCTGGGCTAATAATCTAATAAAAATAAGTTCAAATCTCATCATGACAGTTTGAGATTTGAATTCAGTTTTAAAAATCTGGAAATAAAAAGCTGATATCAGTAAATGTGACCACAAAGTTATTGGATTGTCATAAAAACTCAATTGGTTCACTGATGTCCTTTAGGGAAGGAAACCTACTGTCCTTATGCAGTCTGCCCTATATATGTGACCCTAATCCCACAACCATGCAGTGGGCTCTTAACTGCCCTATATAGAAGCCTCGCAAGCCATTCAGTTGTATCACACCGCTATAACGAATTCAAGGCAACTAGGGATGGGCAATCACCCATATCCCCTGAATGAATATGTAAATAAACAACAGGTCTACATAGAATTTGACAAATCTGGTGACATATTAAAGATATTGAGGTTAATTTTCAACTTCAGTTTTTGGGGAGTAATTTGGTGGAGTCAATCTTCCACCTGCTATTGAACCTTCCTGACAATGAATCAGGTGCTGTAACAGTACCAGATTCTCCATTATTTATTGCTAATTGAAGTCTATAATTTTTTTTGTCCCCATAGATTTTACAAACGTGACACCTCAATGGCAAGAGATTTGGGCTTTGAAATGAAACTGTGCGAATATTAGCATGTGAAGCATTTAACAAATTCACATGAAATTTCTTTGCTCACTAATTTAAATGTGTTAACACCTCAGTTAAAATAGAAGACTAAAGAATGTTATATGAGTGTGTAAAATGTTCATGCACCAGTATACGCACTGTCTAATTCCAAGGCCCTGGTTCAATGACAAGGCCAAATTACTTTGGTAATGGCTATCAGTAGCACGCTAAGAAAAAGAAACTGTACCAAGAAAAGTTAGGTCATTGTCATAGATATTGGTGGTGCTGAGTAATCTGCCCTGCTCCTCCCTGTGTGGTCTCAGATTTGAATGTAAGCAGGAGTCAGGTTCAAACAACAGTCATATATGAAAAAGTGCTTGTAAATGTTCTCAGTTTCATAGTTGCTGTGTTAAAGTTGGTAGCCTGAGGATATCCTCTCCACTCAGGTCCTCCTCGGACACTTCAAAATCAGCCATCTCAAGGATTTATAACTCATTTGGTAAGGATTAATTTTTCTTCCAGGATTAAACATCAGTTCCACTAAATTAGTATCTCTCTCTTTGGCCTCCTTATCTCGAGAGACAATGGATAAGCACCTGGGGGTGGTCAGTGGTTTGTGAAGCAGCGCCTGGAGTGGCTATAAAGGCCAATTCTAGAGTGACAGGCTCTTCCACAGGTGCTGCAGAGAAATTTGTTTGTCGGGGCTGTTACACAGTTGGCTCTCCCCTTGCGCCTCTGTCTTTTTTCCTGCCAACTACTAAGTCTCTTCGGCTCGCCACACTTTAGCCCCGCCTTTATGGCTGCCCGCCAGCTCTGGCGGACGCTGGCAACTGACTCCCACGACTTGTGATCAATGTCACAGGATTTCATGTCGCGTTTGCAGACGTCTTTAAAGCGGAGACATGGATGGCCGGTGGGTCTGATACCAGTGGCGAGCTCGCTGTACAATGTGTCTTTGGGGATCCTGCCATCTTCCATGCAGCTCACATGGCCAAGCCATCTCAAGCGCCGCTGACTCAGTAGTGTGTATAAGCTGGGGATGTTGGCCGCCTCGAGGACTTCTGTATTGGAGATACGGTCCTGCCACCTGATGCCAAGTATTCTCCGGAGGCAGCGAAGATGGAATGAATTGAGACGTCGCTCTTGGCTGACGTATGTTGTCCAGGCCTCGCTGCCATAGAGCAAGGTACTGAGGACACAGGCCTGATACACTCGGACTTTTGTGTTCTGTGTCAGTGCGCCATTTTCCCACACTCTCTTGGCCAGTCTGGACATAGCAGTGGAAGCCTTTCCCATGCGCTTGTTGATTTCTGCATCTAGAGGCAGGTTACTGGTGATAGTTGAGCCTAGGTAGGTGAACTCTTGAACCACTTCCAGAGCGTGGTCGCCAATATTGATGGATGGAGCATTTCTGATGTCCTGCCCCATGATGTTCGTTTTCTTGAGGCTGATGGTTAGGCCAAATTCATTGCAGGCAGCCGCAAACCTGTCGATGAGACTTTGCAGGCACTCTACAGTGTGAGATGTTAAAGCGGCATCGTCAGGAAAAATCTGGGATGGTGGTGCAGTGGTAATGTCACTGAAGTAGCAATCTAGACCATTGTCTTTGAGACATGGGTTCAAATCCTGCTGGTGGAATTTAAAATTAGTATATTTTCAAAGTTTATCTCAAAGGTATAACCCCAGTGATGCCACAGGGAAACAAGAAGTTGAAGTGAAATGATCAGATGCAGACAACTTTATACCAGCAGGCTGCAACACACCCTCACTCTGCATCAGTCTACCATCATTATGAGGGGAAAAGGATATATTCTCCCACCACTGCTGGACAAACTCATGTAAAATGCATGAACATTCTGTCATTTTTCCTGCAACAGGTCTCTCTTCTGGAGGGCGTGGTATGACAAAACATTACTTTAAAGCACCTTTTTCTGTTGCTACCACTCCAATCACAGCAAGGAGCTGCCTGTCTGCTTGCAAACGGTTACAATAGTGGGCAACTGGTATGTATAAAATGGTTGCTCACATTTACAATGAGAGAAAATGACTGTTTGCTGTGAGGAAAACCACACCTGCCAAGAATGAGGCATATTAATTTCATCATATGGAACATTAATTTTAAAATGTTGCTGGACTGAGAAGATGACTTGTTCAAAGAGACCACAACAGTGGGTGAAAACATACTGCTCATTTGCATTCTGGGCGACAGTTGCCTGGAGAAGACAATGGAACTGCTCCCTGGTTTAATTAACCAGATGGATTTTGACCAAAAGGCGTTGAATGTGTGGAATGCTAGTATTCCAGACCCCCGACTGAGGATGCCTACTGAGATTGAAAGAATCCACAAACAATCCAGGTGGGGAGCTAGTCACATGACTGGTCTGCTGGCCCAGGTTTGGTTTGAATTGTGCCACACAGAAAAAATCAGACTGCATCAGACAGCATCTCCCTGTCTCTCTCTCTCATGAAAAGAAGAGACTGTAACTGGATTTCAAGAAGACAGAAAACCATCAAAACAAGTTTGAAAGAGTGCACTGGGCCCCGACAAGACGGCAATACTTTGCTTTACTGCAATCAAAGATTTTACATTGAACTCAAAAGACAGTAAATGAACTCCAGCTATTGCTTCAAACCTTTCCCCTTGATAGTTTCTCCTTTTCTGTCTCTATCTGCATGTGTGTTCATTGCGTATGCATGCTAGCGTGGTCGCGTCATGCATTTGTAGTATTTTTAAACGAATTAGAGTTTAAGGTTAATAAACTTACACCTTTCTTGTTTAAATCTCAGGAAACCTGTCTGGTTAATTTCTTTCCCATTACAATTGGAGAGCAGTGACCAAGGATTCACTAAGGGGAGACTAATAACACGGTGTTTTAAAAATTAAACCCTGTTATGGTCAAACCAGGAAAAGGCTGAGAGGGAACCCCTAGACCCCTTTCTCACCTGGTCATAACACTGCCCAAGGACAAAACAATGAATGCCAAGTGTTAACTATATGCGTGGAGGGGTATTTGTTGTTCTCTCTAAATACATGCCATTATTTTTCTATCAATCTAAAGTAAACTTAAAACAATGAGGTCCAACTAAGGCCCGAATAATTTTAACGTGATGCATTTTACGGCAAAAGCACCCAAGTTGTATTAACTTAAATAAAACAAGGAATGCTGGAAATACTCAGCAGGTCTGGCAGCATCTGTGGAGAGAGAAGCAGAGTTAACGTTTCAGGTCAGTGACCCTTCATCAGAACTGGCAAAGGCTAAAATGTAATGGGTTTTAAGCAAATAAAGCAGGGGTGGGGCAAGAGATAACAAAAATAAAGGTATAGATAGGACAGGGTCACAAAGAATAACTGGCCAGAAGCGCCTGTTGACTCTTCCCCTTGTGCACAACCCTCATGTTGTGGGGATGCCGAAGCAAGATTTTCTTCATCTGGTGAGTGAATGTCTACATGTAGGGAAGAGATACTTTTGGTGATGCATGACTCGAGGAGCCTCAAACCTCTTCCATTCATTGTACATTAATTCAGTAATTCCAGTGTATTAACTGGTATGTTTCAGCTTCATTCCAAGTTTATTTTTCTCCTAGTTCATTATGAGGGGGTCACAGGAAGTCCCTGAGGCATTTCTGTCTGTAAATCATCAGATTTGTGCATATTTCTGCATTTGTTGGCTTACTAATATAGAAACATTTGGCCTATCAAGCTGGCTCCACCAATCTGTTAGCCAAGTCCGATCTATCTTTTTAATCCCAGTTCCTCATCTTGTCATCATGATTTTCAATATTCTTACTTCCTTGATAAATCTCTATCTTCCTTTTAATCACCCCAATTGCTTTTTCATGCATAATCTTATGGGACAGTATGTTCCACGCTCTGGAAATTCCATGTATTTCCTAGGTTCACTTTTCACTCACTTAACCAAAATGCAAAGATAATGATGTTGAGTTTCCACCCATTTCTGCTTGTTATATCAGCGCAATTCAGGCAGGATCGGCCAAACTAGCACAGATTGGGGAATTTTAAACAGAAGTGAGTTATGCCCAAAACCATTTACAGTCATGTCTTCTGCAACCTTTTATGCTTTTATCAAGATTCATTTTTCCCAAATCAGGCTATGTCTACAACATTGGCCATACCCCCAGTTTGAACTTGCAAGATTCTGCTGATTGCACTGGTTTGAGAAGACTCTTTATTGCGCACAGGCACTAGGCACATTTTAAAGGTTTTCTCATATCAAAAAATATTTAATTTACTAAGAAACTGATTAGTGAACACCAATGAAATTATTGAATGGTTCAGTATAGTTTTTAAGCAATTTTCAGTGATTTTAATTCAGGTTATTCACAGGTGGAGGGCTGGACACCCTTATTAAAAATGTTAATTTTGGTGATAATTCCATTTTCAGCTGTATTCATAAAACTGCAAAAGGTTACCACTTTTAAATATATCAAGGAATACTTTTTAATGGAAAGATTTATGATTACGCAAATGAATTTTAATGGAAATTTGAAGCCGAACCTAACCTGTGCAATTTCGGGCACATTTTGGCTGCAATTTCCTGATTACACTCAAAGCAGAAACTATAACATAATGTTCTGGATTTACCTACTGTAAGTAAAAGACATCCTCTGCTTGTCCCTTCATAATGTCAAATACATGACCAGATTACCCCTGAATTTCCTCATCTTCATGTAATATAAAGCAAATGTGCACAGTCTCTCATCATAGTTCTGTTCTTTCCATCCAGATTTCATTCTGATGAATCATATATGGACTTTCTCCAAGGCCAGTATATCCTTCTTAAAGCAAGATGCCCAAACTGAACATCATGTTCCAAATGTCATTTGACCAGAAGGCTGTATAATTGTGCTCGCATTTTCTTGCTTTTATATCTTTTGCAATGAAGTCCAACATTTTATTTTTATTTACATTTATTGGTCTGCTATTGTTGCTTTCTGTAATCCTCTCAGGTTCCAATATTGTCACCATCACATAAGCCTTCTCCTTTACTTTAATACCAGCCTGAATCACTTTTGTGGATGTGGGTTTTATCACTCCAAAAATGCCCCCTTTGCCTTTAAGGAATATGCAATTGTACAATTCATGAATTAACATCTTCATTAGATTTCACTGTCGATGCCTAGAATCACTGAATAATAATTTTTCCCACCCTATTGCAAGCAATTCTTGGCACATCTCTTCAAAGTTAACCTTGGTAAAATCCGATACCTTTCCCTTCTTCAAGCTCAATAGTGAATTCAATCATATGAGTCATTAAATGGGCTCAATTTACTGAACCCGCTGCCTATCCTGGCTGTGGGTCTGGTAAATGGTGCCATTCCCATCCGTCGTGTAATTGCAGTGGGGTGGGCACCCATTTTGCATATTGGAGGCGCAGGGTCCTGCCCCCAATCGTGTGGCGGGGGCAAGAGGCAATTCCTTGATTACAGCCTCAGATGACTCTGGAGCAGGTGCTGGCGCCATATTTAAAGGCCTGCCAGCGTGGTTGCTCATGGACTTCAGATGATGCCTAAATGATGCTCAACCTCTGTTCCAGCTGTATGATCACACAGACCCATCAAACAGCTGTTTGCCTACCCAATACTGACCACCCACAACCATACCCCAAATGCAGATTTCACCCCTTTGCAGAGCCCCCACTAGCCCGGATCCCTTTGCAGAGCCCTCCAGCAACCCTGGACCCTTTACAGAGCCCTCCAGCAATGCGATCCCTCAATGGCCTCCAAACCCACCTCCTCCCCTAGGCTGCAGTGCACAAGGCTGCCTACCCATCACTTCAATGTGCCCTCTCGCCTTTGTGCCACCAGGTTCATGAAACCATAGGCACATCAGGGTCGGCTGCCATTCACAGAATCAGCCATCGGACATAAAATCACTTTTAATGGTATTTAAATACATTTAAATCAACATCTCAGCAATTTGAAATAGGTTCCTGTCATGTGGCGGTGAGAGTGCCGCCATTGAGCTTTCCTGCCACTGACAACATCTGGAACCAAAGTCATGACGCTGGATTTCCAGGCGTACAGCTGCATTGTGATTCTCCAGCTCCCCGCCCACTCCAAGCAATCCCGCCCTCGACGGTCACACAAAATCCAGCCTATTATATCCTAAGGAACTGTTTTATTACAGGATGGCTAGCAATTTCTGATTTGTTACTCATAACTGCTGCATTGTTGCATTGAAGACATATGGCTTGAGGAAATTATCTTGAATGTCATCAATTAATCTGTATCATTCCCTACCTGTGCTGTTATTTCTCCCCCAATCCAAATGCAAAATCTCCCATTATTACCACATTTTATATTTGCCCTGATCAGCTAACACTAAAGTTCGCGTATATTGCTCCAAAGCAATCATTTAAAATATGCAATGATAGTGTTGTGTTCTTTTGGAGATATGTCATTTTGTAGGGGATCCCTGGAAATATGGCAATATTTTGCCTGTGGCTCCAATCAGAAAAAAAAGGCAATTCACAGATGTTGTACATTTTACCTGACTCGAGAGTAAACATTCTACTTTGTTTTTTCGTCTCCGATGCACAGTGGATCTGTGATCCTATATTTTGGTTTTATTTATTGACGGTGTTTGGCTATTTGATAGTATTTAGCTTGTTGATCTTCATCATTAGATTAACAATATTTGTCCTCCACTCAGTGATCTGAAGCACCACTCTGGAAATGGATGAGTTTAGCTTTTGGCAAATGAGAATGCATTTGACTAGATGAATGCTTGTTATAACAGATTGTAATAAAGCTCATTCCATCCTGGAGAAAGTTCATCTAGCTCAGAGTTTCTTTCAGCTTTAATTCCAGATGTTAACAGTTCATGTATAAGTACCAGTACTTCGGAGCCATATCCACTTAGTGTATTCTTAGTACCATATTTGGTGGTTTTACTCTTGCTGTCTTTCCCAGTTAATTGCTCATTTCGACTAATTCTAGAGAATGTTGCCATAATCACATGGAGATATATTAACTCTTTTGGAACTGTCATAGTATCTCAAACCAAAATATATGGAAAACATTATAATCCTTACTTTGTGAAGTAAGTACCATTAGAATTTCAAATTTCTTTGACTATCTTTATTCTGTTCCATTTGCATATGAACTGTACTCCAGGGGAAATGTTGTCACTGATACCGCCCTCAATGCAGCCCAATATCTGCCAGTCATGGATGAGCTGGACCAACAGCCAACAAAATCGGAACTCAGTGATGCCATTGATTCTCTAGCCAGTGGCAAAGCCCCTGGGAAGGACAGCATTACCGTTGAAATAATCAAGAGTGCCAAGCCTACTATACTCTCAGCACTCCAAGAACTGCTTTGCCTGTGCTGGGATGAGGGAGCAGCACCACAGAACATGCGCGATGCCAATATCATCACCCTCTATAAGAACAAGGGTGACTGCGGTGACTGCAACAACTACCGTGGAATCTCCCTGCTCAGCACAGTGGGGAAAGTCTTCGCTCGAGTAGTTTTAAACAGACTCCAGAAGCTGGCTGAGCGTGTCTACCCTGAGGCACAGTGCGGCTTTCGAGCAGAGAGATCCACCATTGACATGCTGTTCTCCCTTCGCCAGCTACAGGAGAAATGCCGCAAACAATGGATGCCCCTCTAATGTTGCCTTTATAGATCTCACCAAAGCCTTTGACCTCGTCAGCAGATGTGGTCTCTTCAGACTACTAGCAAAGATCGGATGTCCACCAAAGCTACTAAGTATCATCACCTCATTCCATGACAATATGAAAGGCACAATTCAGCATAGCGGTGCCTCATCAGACCCCTTTCCTATCCTGAGTGGCGTGAAACAGGTCTGTGTCCTCGCACCTACACTGTTTGGGATCTTCTTCTCACTGCTGCTCTCACATGTGTTTAAGTCTTCAGAAGAAGGAATTTTCCTCCACATAAGATCAGGTGGCAGGATGTTCAACCTTGCCCGTCTTAGAGCAAAGACCAAAGTACAGAAAGTCCTCATTAAGGGAACTGCTCTTTGCTGATGATGCTGCATTAACATTCCACACAGAAGAGTGTCTGCAGAGACTAGTTGACAGGATTGCGGCTGCCTGCAACGAACTTGGCCTAACCATCAGCCTCAAGAAAAAGAACATCATGGGACAGGACGTCAGAAATGCTCCATCCATCGATATCGGCGACCACGCTCTGGAAGTGGTTCAAGAGTTCACTTACCTAGGCTCAACCATCACCAGTAACCTGTGTCTCGATGCAGAAATCAACAAGCGCATTGGAAAGGCGTCTGCTGCTATGTCCAGACTGGCCAAGAGGGTGTGGGAAAATGGCGCACTGACACGGAACACAAAAGTCCGAGTGTTTCAAGTCCTCAGTACCTTGTTGTACGGCAGCGAGGCCTGAACAACGTATGTCAGCCAAGAACGACGTCTCAACGCATTCCATCTTCGCTGTCTCCTTAGAATCCTTGGCATTAGCTGGCAGGACTGTATCTCCAACGCAGAAATCCTCGAGGCGGCCAACATCCCCAGCATATACACCCTACTGAGCCAGCGGCGCTTGAGATGTCTTGGCCATGTGAGCCACATGGAAGATGGCAGGATCCCCAAAGACGCATTGTACAGGGAGCTCGTCACTGGTATCAGACCCACCGACCGTCCATGTCTCCACTTTAAAGACGTCTGCAAACGCAACATGAAATCCGGCGACGTTGACCACGAGTCGTGGGAGTCAGTTGCCAGTGATCGCCAGAGCTGGCAGATGGCTATAAAGGCCGGGCTAAAGAGAGGCGAGTGGAAGAGACTTAGCAGTTGGCAGAAAAAGAGACAGAAGCACAAGGAGAGAGCCAACTGTGTAACAGCCTCGACAACCAATTTTATCTGCAGCACCTGTGGAAGAGTCTGTCACTCTAGAATTGGCCTTTATCGCCACTCCAGGCGCTGCTCCACAAACCACTGACCATCTCTAGGCGCTTACCCATTGTCTCTCGAGACAAGGAGGCCAAAGAAGAAGAAGATGCTATCCAGTCTAATAATGCATTATCAGATGTTGGGAGGAAAGAAAGAAAGAAAGAATAAACTCCTGTGGTGATAAAGCACCTCTTCAAGTTGTCATAGCATTTCCAAATACATCATGCAGTGACTACGTTTTAAACTATAGGGTTGGATTTGAAGGCCCCTCCGCCGATTTCGGCAGTGAGCTCAAAAAATAGCGGCCTGCCTGCACGGCCACACACCAAAGAACCGCCGCAATTTCCCACATGGCGGCTCATTTAAATAGCTGGGGCGGCCCCCTCCCCCAATCACGTGGGCGGGCTGGGCTGTCTGTTGCCAGTAATGGGGTCAGCTATCTGTGCGCAGGCGCTGGTGCCATTTAAAATTTTTTAACCCTGCCAGCACATTTAAATATTTAACGAAGTAACCCTGAAAAATTAAATAAATAAATTTATACATCCCTTTCCTACTCCCCCAATAACAGTTACAGTAACTGTTTGCCTTTTCCCCCACTTTTACCTGACCTTCCCCCCCAAAACTGCACAAAGTTTAAAGGTCAACCCTTCCCACCATGCCCTCCACCCATGACATTTATTTGACTCCGTCCCCCTGACAGCACACTGAAAATCTTATCTCCTCCCCCCTCCCCACCAGTGTGGCGCCACGTTTCCCTGGACAGGGATTTGAAGGCGTGGGAATGCCGGCAGCCGCGCCAAAGATCACGGTGGGCTCTCAAGATCACAGGTATGTCCATTTAGATGTATTCATTTTATTGATTTGGTTATGTTAATTGCGGTCCCATCACCCAGCAGCGGCAGACCCTCGCTGTCGCCGGGAGGATCCGGCATTGAGGTCTGTGGCAGGCCTCATTCAGACCCATCTTCAGGACCCACCAGCTACAGAACCCGGTGCCTGGGGGAGAATGAAATCCAGCCCATAGTGAATGTTGTTTGGTCTGTAACATATGTATGCATTTTGAAAGTTACAATGGTCATTCAGGCTTGAAGAGTATGTGCCCATTTCCCCCTTTTTATAAGCCCACACTAAAGCATGATCTTACACTGTCTTACTCTGTGTGCAATTATTCATGAAAATTGCAAATGGTGCATCCAGACACACAGGTCTAATATCAGAAGACATTGCAGTGAATCTGATTGAAAAGATTGGGCATATGTTATTGTAGCTAGTAAATGTTTGTTCTTCCTGTGACACAAACTCTAACATATTTTTCTATTTTTATTATATTGAGAGCAAAAACTTTTTTCAAAGACTACCTTATGTAGCTAAGATCATCAATGAGGGAGACCTGTGCACACACCAAACACGGATACACTTTGCAACAAAAGACTTGCATTTACTTAGCACTTTTCATGACCACAGAACATCTCAAAGCTCTTTACAGCCAATGTAATGCTTTTGATGTGTAGGAAACACAGCAACCAATTTCACAGAAAGCTCCCACAATCAGCAATGTGATATTGACCAGATAATCAGTTTTTTGTGATGTTGATTGAAGTGTAAATATTGGCCAGGACACAGGGAATAACTTCTCTTCTTCAGAATAGTGTCAGGGAATTTTTTATGCCCACCTGAGAGGGCAGATAGAGCCTCAGTTTAACATCTCTTTAAAAAGACAATACCTCCAACAGTGCAGCACTCCCTCGGTACTACACTGGATTGTTAGCCCAGACTGCTATGCTCATAGTCCTGGAGTAGGACTTGACCCACAACTTTCTGACTCAGAGGTAAAAGTTCTGCTACATGAGCCACAGCCTGAAGTAACCAAGCCCCCAATTTCAAACAAAACATTATCTCCTGCACAAATTTATTTGTGGTCATAAGAGGGAAGGGAATACCAATTAACATTCAGACCTGCTCGGAATGTGGGATGACAGCAGCGGAACCTGTAAGTTGGAGGAGTGGGTTTGTCAGTGGCTCTTTAACTTAGCATACCTCTTCCGAGTTTCCCAACCAATTAGATCAGGTAGGCATGATCAAGACCTGCACATGTCTGTTGAAGCTTCAGTATTTAAAGGGACGCCAGTGAGGGACAGAATGGAACCATTCTACAAATGGCAAGTGCGAGACAGCAACTCAAGTGATCACGTCTCACTGAGGTAAGGCTGCCCCATGGTTTTCTGAAGCATCCCTGGACAACATGCTGTGGACTATTAGTGCCCATAGAGATATTTTGTTCCCACCAGACGGGAGGAAGAAGCCTGCCTTGGAAACCAAGCAGGAGTGGCTGGAAGTGGCTGAGGAAGTGAGCAACAGGAGTGTGATCCCTCGTTCACAGATACAGTGCCACAAGAGGTTCAATGAGCTCATCAGGCCGGGAAAGGTATACATTCAAGTGCCAATCGCCTCACCTTGATTTCCCCAGCATTCTCCTGCAGAGCACTCCTCAGACTAAGACACCTTGCAGGTATACTCACTTCTCTGCCTCAAGGCATTTCCTCACATCCCCAGCTGACCAGCCATCTATGACACTCACTCTTATATTTTTGCCATTTCACACCCATCCCTCACAGTCACCCTCCTCATTCTGACCTACAACATGTTCCATTTCTCACATTCATAGTTTTTTTCTCTCTCTTTGAGAGAGAAGAGAACACAAAATACCAGGGAGAGGCAGACAACTCACGGTGGGGGTGACCCTCCAATCATAGCCACCCTGACCACTGCGAAGGATGATGCACTGGAGATAAGGAGAGCTTCGATATGCATGGCTATTGGTGATGGAGAGATGGGAGTCTGCCAGCTACCTAATGACAGAATTAAAGCCACATGGTACTTAATGGTTGACTTAATGTCAACAGCCACTGAAATATGATGATCTGCACAATGATGACCTTTTATCCTTTCCTCACATCACGTCTAATTCATGTCTTTCATCTCCCACAGGTCCATCAAGCATGACACGAGAGTCGGACCAGGAGGAGGCTGACCAGTACTCAGAGGAGGTTATGCACTCTGAGGAAGCAACATCACATGACTCATGCTCACCTTCCACCAGCTCACATACATATACATTAGTGGGAACTTCAAGATAGGTAGTTAGATTGTCATGGTGAGCCAGACATCGCAAGTAATCAGGAGCAGATGCTGGAGACAGAAAAAGCAGTGGAGAATTCCTTCAGAGGGCACAGGACACTCCAAGCTCTGCTCAGCTGGACGCAAATGCGGAGCCTTGGGGGTCATCGACAAAGAGGACTATTCTGGAGCAGCAGAAAATTTATGATGTTCTGTCATCATTTACAGAGACACTGTGTACCATTGGACAGAGATTGGAGGAGTCCGTCTTCACCGTGAGTGCCATGATGTCAGGCGCTGATATCTACCGCCATGGAAAAAGTGGCCACCTACATGGAGTATCAGACATGGCAGGCAACCAAGTGCAATGACCAGTGGCCTGCACATTGAGTCTGCCAGCTTAAATAGGATGGAGGAAAGCCTTGCCTTGACCATTCAGCACCTCACTAAAGTGCAGCAAAGTGTACTCCAGATCTTGGCTAGCAAGAAAGGGCAGGCGGACCATGAGAGGGAAGATGGAGAAAGGGCAATGAAAGTGGGGACTCTGCTCAAAGCATTCCACTCCTCCCTCCTTGCCACCCGTCTCTCCCCAGTCAGAGCCCCACATTTTGTCTCCTGTCCCAATGGCTGAGTCTGCCCCTACATAGGGGCAGTCTTTGGCGGGCTCCAAAACCCAGAGGTCATCAGCCACGAATATCTCAGCAGTCAAAGCAGGGAGCAAGCACCTGCCTCTAGCTCTGCTGAAGCCACAGAGGTAGCACCACATAGGAGTAATAGGAAAAAGAAGAGAAAGACATTTTGGTTTCACAAGGGAAATTACTTGGGTGTTTACAAGTTGACTAAATTGTCACTTTTATCGTCACCATAAACTTTATTTCAAAGCTACATTGTCCAGCCATCCCCATTTGTTGCCTGTTGCCTGCAAAGTAGCCTTGAGAAAAATGGTACAAGAGCAGAAAACAATGTGGTGTCAGTGAATTGTCAATAGTTGTCTTCTCATACAATTATTAGCACTCCCTTTGCCTTTGTTCCATGACATCTTTGTCATTTAATCTCTCCTGCCTTCTGCCATATCAGACACCTTCCCTTTTGTTCTTCTTTCCACCTCCCCCATTTTCACTTGCTCAAAGCTGATTACATTTCTAACCTTTGCCAGTTCTGATGAAAGGTCACAGATCTGAAATGTTAACTCTGTTTCTCTCTCCACAGATGCTGCCAGATCTGCTGAGCATTTCCAGCACTTTCTGTTTTTATTTCAGATTTCCAGCATCCGCAGTATTTTGCCTTTATGTCAGTGAGAGGGATGGACAGCGGGACTGCTTTACGGCGGGTGCGAGGGATGAACACAGTGTGTTCAGCCTTGCTATGCCATATGGCTACAACGCTTCGGATTATCTGAAGCATGTCTGAATGAGTCTGTCCCGGGCATCCCTTGCAGCCAAGTAAGCAGTTGCAGGTACTCTGGCCACATCAGGTTCCTCCTCTTCCTCCTGTGGCTCATCCTCTTTTCACCTCCTCCTACAACGATGCAGAGCAGTCATCACCTCCCACCTCATGCAGCACCAGTCCTCTCTGCTGCACTATGTTATGAAGGCACAGCACACCACTACCATTCTGGACACCTTTGCTGGTGCATACTGAAGGATGCCCCCAAACCTGTCCAGGCATCAGAATCACATCTTCAACATCCCAGTGGCTTTCTCAGTGACCATTCTTATGTTCATGTGACTTCTATTCTACCTTTCCTGTGTGTCAGTGGTAGAGCTCCTCACTGGCACAGAATGAAGGCATCATGACAGCTTCCTGGGTAGACATAGATATGCATTATAATCTTTCGGTGGTTATGTATCAGCTGAACACGAATGGAGCGGAAACCCTTTCATAGGAACATATTACCATTGGAAATAGGAGCAGGAGTAGACCATTTGACGCGTCGAGTCTGCTCCGCCATTCAAATAGAGCATGGCTGATCATCTACCTCAATGCCTTTTTACCCCACTATCCCCATAGCCCTTGATATCACTTTCTGTCTTGAACATGCTCAATGATTGAGCTTCCACAGCCCTCTAGGGTAGAGAATTCCAAAGATTCACCACCCTCTGAGTAAAGAAGTTCCTCCTAATCTCAGTCTTAAATGGTCTGCCTCTTATTCTGAGACTGTGTGCCTGGTTCTAGACTCACCAGCCTGACGAAATATCCTATCCATATCTACCCTATCACGCTCTGTAAGAATTTTGTAAGTTTCAATGAGATCACCTCTCATTCTTCAAAACTCTCGACAATACAGGCCCAGTTTCTGCAATCTCACGTCATAAGACAATCCCGCCATCCCAGGGATTAGTCTGGTGAACCTTCATTGTACTTTATGGCAAGTATATCCTTCCTTAAAAAAGGAGACCAACACTCTATACAATACTTCAGGTGGGGTCTCACCGAGGCTTTATACAATTTCAGCAAGACATCTTTAAACCTGTACTCAAATCCTCCTGCAATGAAGGCCAACATACCATTTTCCTTCTTAATTACTTGCTGCACCTGCATATTAGCTTTTAGTGACTCACGAGCAATGACACCCAGGTCCTTTTAGACATCAACACTTCCCAACCTCTCACCATTTAAGAAATACTCAGCCTTTCTGTTTTTTCTACCAAAGTGGATCACATCACACTTATTCACATTATATTCCATCTGCCATGTTCTTGCCCATTCACCTAGCCTGTCCAGATCCCTTGAAGCCTCCTTGCACCTTTTTCACAACTTATATTCCCACATAGTTTTGTTTCGATTGATGAATACTGCCGGTTGATCTGAGGGCACTTTGATTGCCACATGTGTGTAATCTATAATTTCCTGTATCTTTGGGAATACAGCCAGAGCAGAAAATCCGATGGTCCTCTCATTCTGACTGGTCTCATCAGTAGCAAGTCATAAGTGATGACCCTGACAAACATGGTATCCTTCACCTGGGACATGCACATGGGCTGCAGATTGTGAGATTCTGCAGATCCCACCGACAGCTCCCTGGAAGGAGCCAGAGCAGAAGAAATTCAGGGCTATGGTGTCTTTGACTGCCACTGGTAATGTGTGCCCAGCTGGTCCACTTGACAGGAGGTCTGCGTCCAGGAGGCTGCAAATGTCAACAATAGCAAATGTCAGGTGGTGGCATAGTGGTAATGTCACTGGATGAGCAATCCCAGAAGCCCAGGCTAAAGCTTTGGGGACATGGGTTTGAATCCTGCTATGACAGATCATCAAATTCAGTTAATAAAAATCTGGAATTAAAATCTTGTTTAATGGTGACCATGAAACCACTGTTGATTGTTGTTAAAAACCCATCTGATTCACTAATGTCCTTTCGGGAAGGAAATCTGATGTCCTTACCTGGTCTGGCCTACGTGTGACTCCAGACCCACAGCAATGTGGTTGACTCTGGAATGGGCTAGCAAGGGCAATTAGGGATGGGCAATAAATGCTGGCCTAGTCAGTGATGCCCACATCCCACAAACAAATATTAAAAAACAACCTAACTGAGCTGCCTGGAGGACTGGTGCTCAATCATGTCCAGACAGCTCACCCACTGCCTGTATATTCTTTGTTGGGTGTATCGCCTCCTGCAAGCTGGAGATCTGTGTCCATCCCCTCTGTCCTGTGCAGCAGCAGGTAGTTCAGGAAAAGGTTCCTGGTGCGGCTCCTCTTGTTCCTCCCCAGAGATCCAAGATAAAGCTGCATTAGCCACTCCCATGTCATGTGAAGGCTGACAGCAGGGAGGTGCAGATGAAAGTGGGAAAAAAAACTCCAAAAACAGAAATAACCCCCATGATCTTAGAAATCACCTCCAAAGCAGCAAAAGAACAATTCCTCTGAGCAAAATCCTTTCACCTAAGCAAAGAAGCAGCTGTCATATCTCAGTATTTAAAGGCTATCCAGCCTGTTAACTACTCAGCTCCATCAATCCCTGCTGTCCTCTTGACTTGTTCAACCTGATGAGTTTCAGGAAGCCCAGGAAAGCAGTGCACTGGTAGTTAAAGCTAGAATCCATGGTTAAAGACACAGTCAATGGCTTTTAGCATATATTAATAGCAGTCCACCTGGAGGAGTTTCCATTGCTTTCATGAACACACTCCAGTTAAATGCAGAATTCGTTGTGTTCCTACAGGCTTGCCAACACACCGGCATTTTTAAAATGTTTTAGCCTCTCTCACGCACCAACAGTCACCCACTCTGGCAAGTTAAAAATCCCCAGCGAAAACTAGTGGTAGGCCAGAGGATTGAGAATCTTTTAGAAACCAGCAGCAGATGACTAAAAAGTTAATAAAGAGGGAGAAAATTGATTATTAAAGTAAATTGGCAAGAAATATAAAAACAAACAGTAAGAGCTTCTACAGGTATATAAAAAGAGAGCAGATAAAGTGAGTGTGGGACCCTTGCAGGATGCGACTGCAGAACTGATAATGGGGAACAGGGAAATGGCAGATCATTTAAACCAATATTTTGCATCGGTCTTCACGGTGGATAAACATCCCACAGATATCAGTTTAGCAAGGAGCTAATGGGAGGAAAGATCTTGTAACAGTCTCTATCACAAAAGACAAAGTATTTGACAAACTAATGAGACTAAAGGCAGACAAGTTGCCAGGACTTGATGGCCTGCATCCAAGGGTTTTAAAGGAATTGGCTGCAGAGATAGTGGAGGCATTGGTCGAAATATTCCAGAACTCACTGGATTCCGGGAGGATCCCAGCGGATTGGAAAACTGCTCATTTGATGGCCCTGTTCAAGAAGGGAGGGAGACAAAAAGCAGGAAATTATAGGCCAGTCAGCCTAACATTGGTTGTTGGGAAAATGCTAGAGTCCATTATTAAGGAAGAAATAGCGGGACATTTAAAAAAGTTTAACGCAATCAGAGTCAACATGGTTTTGTGAAAGGGAAATCATGTTTGACAAATTTACTAGAGTTCTTTGAGGATATAACAAGCAGAGTTGATAAAGGGGAACTAGTAGATGTAGAGTATTTAGATTTCCAGAAGGCATTCGATAAGGTACCACATAAAAGATTATTGCACAAGATAGGAGCTCATGGTATTGGGGGTAATGTATTAGCATGGATTGAGGATTGGATAACTCACAGAGAGTCAGGATTAGTGGATCTTTTTCAGGTTTGAAAGATGTAACTAGTGGAGTGCCACAAGGTTAAGTCCTAGGGCCTCAATTATTTACTATCTATATTAATGACTTGGAGAAGTGGGCAGAGTGTAACATACCCAAATTTGCTGACAATACAAAAATAGGTGAGAGGGCATGTTGTGATGAGAACATAAGGAATCTGCAAGGGGATATAGATAGGTTGAGTGAGTGGGAAAAAACATGGCCGATAGAGTTTAATGTAGGAAAGTGTGAGATCATGCACTTTGGTAGGAAGAATCAAAAGGCAGACTATTATTTAAATGGAGAGAGACTTCAAAAAAAGTGCAGCTCAGAGGGATCTGGGTGTTCTTGTGCATGAAACACAAAAAGTTAGCAAGCAGGTGCAGCAAGTAATTAAGAAGGCAAATGGAATTTTGGCCTTTATTGCTAGGGTGTTGGAGTTTAAAAATAGGGAAGTCTTGTTACAACTGTACAGGGTGTTGGTGAAGCCACACCTGGAGTACTGTGTACAGTTTTGGTCCCCGTATTTAAGAAATGATATACTGGCATTGGAGGCAGTTCAAAAGAGATTCACTAGGCTGATTCCTGGGATGAAGGGGTTGACTTATCAAGAACGGCTAAACAGGTTAGGCCTTTAATCATTAGAGTTTCAAAGAATGAGGGGTGATCTTATTGAAACATACAAGATTCTGAGGGGGCTTGACAGAGTAGATATTGAGAAGATGTTTCCACTAGTGGGGGAATCTCAAACTAGGGGACATAGTTACAGAATAAGGGGACACTCATTTAAAACTGAGATGCGAAGGAATTTCTTCTCTCAGTGAATGTCTGGAATTCTCTATCCCAGAGAGTTGTGGAGGCTAAATCACTCAAAGTATTTAAAGAGGAAGTAGATAGATTTTTGAAATATCAGGGAGTTGAGGGCTATGAAGATTTGGGATGAAAGCGGAGTTGAGTTCTGGGGAAGATCAGCCATGATCTTATTGAATGGCGGGCAGGCTTGAGGGGCTGAATGGCCTACTCCTGCTCCTATTTCTTATGTTCTTATGTTCACTATGTACATGTGGAGAAAAATTAAGTTTTGGTATCCTTTCCCAGGAGCTAACAACTGTTCCCAAGAACAAAATCTCAAGTTATTTTAGCAAATCTGTTTTCTAATGTCTTATCAAGTTTTTCAATGTAAGCGCTTTTAGTTTTTTTGATTGTGAGCAAGCTGCTGCTCTGGGTGAGTGCCACTAAAATCAAGTTCAAGCTCAAAACACATGCTACTGTGAGCTGGCATCTTTTACTTATTCCAACAAATTTGAACTTTTCCAAATGTCCTGCATAATACAATTCTTAATCTACGCAGATTAATTTTATAGTGTGAACTACTTTATAAAAGGGAATGACCTGCATAATTATTTGAAACTGTGAGTGCAGATAAATAAAATAATATAAAAGGTCAATAGCATTTTGAGATTTATAAATAGGGGAATGGAGTATAACACTGCAATGTCGTGTACTGGTGATGTCACCTTTCTGAAACTATACCTTAAAGAGATTAGGCCAGTGATGCAACTGATGACATCATCAGACATTTTGAGAGGCACACTCAGCACATGGCTTGCAAAGAGCACATACACACCAGCGAGGAAAAGACCTGGACCTGTTATCGCACAATGTAGATAAGAAAGACAATAAATAGTGTTTTGTTGAACCTGAATATAAAGCCTGTGTCCAATTTTAATGAAGACTTTAGAACACAGCGCAACACTATAGAGATACCATCATACTATACCACTATAGAAACACCATAGAGATTACAATAAATTTGTACAAGGCAATGGTTAGGCCACAGTTAGAGTGCTATGTACAATCCTGGCTACTCCATTACAGAAAGAAAATTAAATGTTTGGTAGGAATATGGGATTAGTGTAGGATTAGTATAAATGGGTGGTTGATGTTCGGCACAGACTCGGTGGGCCGAAGGGCCTGTTTCAGTGCTGTATCTCTAATCTAATCTAATCTAATCACATGGAATAAGTTGACTAGGATGACACTGGGGAAGAAAGCTCGAGTTACTGGGATTGTTCCCACTCGAGCAAAGATAGCTGAAAGGAAATGTAATATGGGTTCCTTTATATCACGAAAAGTTTTAATAGGGCAAACAGTGAAAAAAATGGTTGAGGAGTAAGTAACAAGGCGTCATCAAATTGAAATTATCTTACTTGGTTGACTCTTAATGCTCTCAGGGGAACTAGAAATGAACACTAAATGTTGGTGTTGCTCACATCCTGAGAACAAACAAAAGAAAGTTATCTGCACTTTTTACCCTACAACTCATTCTATCAACCGCATCTTGTTTGTGCATTGTCAAATGAATGCATCCATCTGCACTTTATTAAATGCATTTTTTGTGAAGAAAACAAAGTGTGTTTATTAATAACCACATGCTTTACTTTTTGGAGAGATGTGAAACAGGCTATTCTGAAAACTCTGCTTAAAGCCATCATTGCTGGCCATCTGGGAAGATTTTGGATTGCAGATGTTCCATATTTATACATCTGCATGTGTATATAGAATTACACAAAAATTACAACACAAAACTAGTCCGTGTTGATGTTTATCCTGCATATGAGTAGTCATCCAATTTCCATAAGTCTGCTTTGTTCCGATATCCCTTTAATCCCCATTTCATCATCACCTATTTAAAGTATTCTTAAATGTTGACATGAGGCTGAACTTTCAGGTCCAGCCATGGGGTGGGAACGGAGGAGGGTGGGGACAAAAGTACAAGCGTGAGCTGATGTATGGGTTTCCTCACTGGCGAGTTTCACCAGGGTAGTGGGAGGCCTGGCCCAAGATCCTGTCAGATCCATTAAGAGGGGCAATTAAGATTGTTAAAGAGCTCACTGAGAGCTCATTAGGGGACATGTTCTGATTTTGATGGGGGCGCGTGGGCTGCATGCTCTGTCTGGGACAGACCAGTTAAGTGGAGGCTGATACACAGGGGGGAGCCAGTCATGGCGACCCCAGGGCCCTATGAAAGGATGACTGGCACAGAAGGGGACAGAGCCTTTGGCACATAGGTGCCATTGGTTCAGTGCAGGTTTGTGGGGAGAGTGCATAGTTAGCACTCAGGCAGTGCAGAGGGTCAGCACCCTCCTGGAATTGGGGGGTTATAAGAGGAGGGGGCAAGGCTGCCAAACACCATTGTGAGCACAAAGAAAGCACCTGCTGGCAATGGGAGCAGGACACTTAGATTTTTTGTCCAGTGGTGATGAGGAGCAACACCCTCCACAGGAAGGGCAAAGACCCAGGTATCAGGATAACAGAGGAGAGGGACGAGGGGCTGGAAGGACATGGAGTTTATACTCTCAGCACAGGACCTACTGCTGAAGATGGAGCTACCTTGAGCTGACTGAGAACCAGTGATGCAGAAGACTGCAATTTTCCAGGCGGATGGTCACAAAGATCTGTACCCTCGTCACCAAAGACCTCAACCTCACAGCACAATTGCCTTGATCAACTTTGCTTCTGGCTCTTTCCAAGGATCAGCTGTGGACTTGGCAGCATCTCACAAATGGCTGCACACCACTGCAACTCATAGGTTACTGATGCCTTATTTGTGGATACTGGACAGTGCATTCAATTCCAACCAGCCATGGGCTTGCAGGCACAGAGAGCATTGAGTTTTGCCTCCATCGCTGGATTCTCCCAGGTGCAGGGCATCATCAAATGCACCCATGTAGCCATCAAGGCACCCAGTGACCAGCCAGTGAGATTCAGCAACAGGAACGGCTTCCACTTCCTCAATGCCTAGCTGGTCTATTACCACAACAAGATCCTCCTCCTCACTGTTCTAGCAGCTGCCATGACTCCTTCATACTCCGCCAGTCCAGGCTGCCTCAGATCTTCACTTCAATCCCAAAACTCCATGGATTAATTCTAGGGGGACAAGGACTATCTCTTGAAGAAATGGCTACTCACCCCTCTACAAGACCCCAAGATAGAGGCACAGAGGCAATACAACCAAAGCTATCTGCTCACTAGGACAACCATTGAGCAGGCCATCAGGCTTCTGAAGATGCGGTTCTGGTGCCTGGACCGGCCGTGTGGCGCTGCTGACCGATCCAGGCTGCATAGTGTAGAATGCCTCCTGTGTACTTCAGTGCACAGTTCCTGCATGCACTCAGAGTACTGCCGCATATGGCAAGAGGTTGGCCACTGTCTCTATAGAGGAGATCATGCGCTCAAAACCCGAGTCTGACCTCCCTCCTCTGAGGGGACTGCCCACACCTGCCTCTGCCTCTGGCACCTCCTCCTGCATACTAGTGCCGTGATCATCACCCTGTGCCACCCTATCTAACTATGCACAAGGACCCACTGAGATAACTGTATCTGTGCAGGTGGGGGTTGTGCTTCGAAGGTGTGACGGTGCTTCTTCTGAGCTCTGCTGTTGCGCTAGACCCAGTTATGGTGAGGGAGTTGATCTCATTGCCTCGCCATCAGAACCTGTGGAAGACACAAGAAGAGATCATGAGAGCTATCCTTGGAGAGCAGAGGCCGCTGAAGAGCCGAGGCTTGCCAATGCAACTCAGTGTTCGGTATGTTGTCAGACTGGGTGGAGTGCAATACGTTCTCTTAACGAACCCATTGCACTCTCTAAGCACCATCCACACTACGGATGCCCATTTTGCCTTGCCCGACTTCCTCGTGGTCTACAACCCAGGTGATTTCCATGGCTCCCTCCTCCACGGCGGTGATAATGTGATGGTAGGGAATCCCTCCTCCCCTTTGGGCCATCTCCCGGGCATTATAAGCCTGTTTCTCCTGCAAGGACAAAAGAAAGGTTGTGATAAGGCCCTGCTGGCCTCTCTGGACAATGTCAGCTGCCCCAATTCATTCACAGCTGCATGTTTCAGTGCTGGCAGATCCTCAGCAGCACTGTGGCTCTGAGCATTCTGAGGGGTCAGTGAGTGCCTTGGGCACACACTCCTCCCATGTTCAGGTGCAGCATGCCCCCTGAGGTTCCTTGGCTCATATGTCTGCTGGAGGGAGAATAACCAGAGGCCTGTCCTGGGAGTTGGGGCTCGCACCCACCTTGCCACAGCTTATCAGGTCATTAAACCTCTTCCGACACTGGATCCAGTTTCTACGCGCCATACTCCTTCTGCCACCTCTGTCAGCTACCTCCTTCCAGGATTGCATAGTTTGGGTGGGTGACGATCTCCTGGCACCCTCCGGGAAGAGGACCTCCCTCCTCTCCCTTACGGCCTCCAAGAGGACCTCCAGATCCACATCAGTGAGTTGAAGTGCTTCCCTGCCATGGCTTCTCGGTCACTGGCTCTCCTGACATCTTGCCAGCTGAAGGTGAAGCAATGAAACAGCAAATGGTTTCCATGGCCTGTTTAAATCAGGCCCACACTTGATCAGTCCCACCTGCATTCCCGCCCCCAGCAGCCACTAATTGGCCGCAAAACCCATCTCTAGGCCAATTAAGGGCATGGGAGTGTGCCCCGTGAAACCCCCCAGGGGGAGGTTCAGGACCTGGAAATGGTCCTGTAACGAGTTCTTTATGTTGTCTGATGCAACATAAATGAGATGCGTGGAGTTCAGTGCGTTGAAGATCTCTAACAGGTTTATTAACAGCTAAACTAGCACGTATATTACAGAGCAAACTATTTACAGAACCTTCCTCTAGGTGTGACAGTTGCAGAATGGTCATTGCTTGAAGTCACGTGACTACATCCTGGCACTTAGCTCATTAGAATACTGAGATCTTAAAGGGCCGTCACTCATAAGGCGATCACACAACAGATCCCAATCTCTGTTTCATGCCTCAGCAGAAAAGTCCTGCCCATGGCTTCTGCGTGTATGAACATATGAATACATATTGAATGTTAATGTAAATATAAAATATAAAAACAATAAATTTTTCAGCTGCAACCATGCCGAATGAGTCAATGGCGTAGAAATTTGTCCTGGGCAATAGCGCATAAGCAGCCCATTATATGCCTTGGCTAAAATTCTGTTTACTGAGTCGGATGTACAATGGGCTGCTCATGTGATACCGCTTGTTTTGCAGTGCCCCACAAAGTGAATTTCTGCCCAATAGCTTTCTTGTAGCATCAACTGCATTCCCGTTTACACCCCTATAGTAAGACTTGCCTGTCATTTTACCATTGCTGCTGTGGCAAGCCTGGTTAACTGTTGATATTCATAGGAGGGGATTTTATCTAAAAAAAAATGAGAGGATTGGGTTAGGTGGAGCGGGAAGGGTAGGTGCTTAAATTCTATGAAGTCTGTTTCCAGAAACAAACCAACCTCCAACCCACCCAGTTCTGGCTTTAACTGAGGCCGGAAGGTGGGAAGGTGGCGAACCTACTCAAGGAGGTGGGTTAGAACAATAAATATGATAATAAGGCTGTCCACACTGCGTGGAGCCCCCAGAAGCTGAAGTCAGTGACTTCTCCTCTCTTGCAAGGCACACTCGTACTTCCCTGCTGACCTGAGAAGGACGAGGACCTGGTGGAGAATCCACCTGCTTTGTTCTACTCTTGCCTTGCCACTGCTGCAGAGCTCATGACAAGGTGATGGCACACAGGTCCGTACGCATCTCCAGCACCAATTGAGTGGGCTGCTGGACCAGGCTGTCCATGAGAGTCATCAATCTCTCCATGGAGGAAGCCATGCGCACATATGTCAGAGACATGGCAGCACTCAAGGCCTGGATGGACTCCTCCATTTTCCACGCAGGGGTGTGCATAGCCTCTGGAAATTCCGCGAGATGTTCTCTCGCCTCTTGCTGCAACTGCAGCAACTGCCATTTTGCAGTTGACTCTAAAGGCACATCATCAGCCAGCACAGGCTTGGCCTCCCACAGTCCTCCAACTGGCAGTGAACCCGGCTCTCACAACCTCCGTCAGCTGCTCAGACATGTCTGTGATGTGCTCACTAGCTTGTAACCCTAAATCTAATTACGAGCACATACCCTCTGACATGAGAATATCTGCTCTGTTGGAAGGTGTGTGGGAATAATGTGATGCTGCACCCTCTGAGGACCCCTCCTCCTCCTCAGAGGTGGCTGGCCGATCCCCGATCTCTCAAACTGTTCATGCCTCAGCTTGACCCGGACCTGCATGAGAGGACATAAACATTTAAGGGTTAAAGACTTCCCATTTTCTTATCCCAACTATACCTGACATGCAGCTCCATGTGTCCAGCAGTGGTTGCATGAGCACTTTGCCTTGTGTGTGCCAGATGCACCCTTGTGCATCTGCACTCGTTCTCTCACTCTCTTGGGTTGGCAATCCCATCGCACCATCAGCAATTGCACAGCCACCCTGATTCCCACTAACTCCAAGGCCTCCACCTCCACACGGGTGATGATGTGGAGGTACGGTCCCACCGCCACCGCCACCCACCCACCCCCCCCGCCAGCCCCCACACCCCCTGCTCGTCTTGGTCCTCTCACTGTTGTTGTGTGCCATCTTTTCCTGCAAGCATAAGAAGTAACACTGTTAGTTTCCCCATTGAGACAAGCACAACGCCTATGCTGGTGAGTGACCAGCAGACCATGATGGACCACGAATGCCACCTACATATGGCTACTCTTGAGGGACCTTGTGGGGGATCAGCAAAGACAGGCAGATATCTCTTGATGAGAGGCAGCCATGCCTCTGATGGGATATGAACTGCCTTACCCCCTTGTCACCAACTGGGTGGTCATGCCCTTTCCACCAAACACACCACATGCAAGTCCCAAAGGGAAAAGAGGTATGGAGTGCTCACCTTGGCAAACCCGATGTGGTTATTGATGCACATGCAGCACTGTATCCAGGTACGGGAAGTGACCCCACAACTGCTGACCTCCTCTGCGATTTCTGTCCAGGCTTGCTTGGTTAGGCAGGACCCTCTCCTCCTACTGCCCCTGGGGAAGAGGACCTCCCACCCTGCCCTTGCAGCCTGGATAAGAACCTGCAGCGAGACATTGCTGAACTGTGAAGCCACCTGGGGTCTTCCTTCTGCCATTGTTGCTGTATCCTTCCAGTCTGCACCTTGGTTGGTTGGAAGCAGCAGTCAGAGAGCATCAGCTGCAGGATGGGTTAAGACTTCAGCCATGGGAAGGACCACTTTATTCAGGCAGCAGTGAATGCTAGGCTGGCAGCCCCTTAAATATGGTGGCAGCACCTGCCACGGCGTCAGCTGATACCAACCCCGCTGCCTGACTTTACCCCATGTGCCCTGAATTGAACAGCCTCCACACCTTATGTTACTTAATTGGTCGGTTGCCAGGACATCGCGTACAGCCGTCCACTGAATAACTATGTGGAAACAGCATCCGCTTCCGGTGCTGCTGCCGTGACCCTCACCCTTACCACAAAATTCAGCCCAGCATGTAAGCGGTTAATCAAACTCTCTATAAATTTGCATTCCATAACAGCTGAAGAAAGGCACACAAAAATAATCTGTCTAGAAACCAGAATGCCAGAAGTCAGGCTAAAAGCTTGGCTGCAGCAACAATGTAAATTTTTCCTTGTCAGGCAATAGAAAGCAGGACTAAAGGCACAGCTGTCAGGGTTTGTGGCCCCTTCCTCCAATTAAACAGTGGAAAATTAGATAGCTTTATAAATTCATTGTTCCTGCCACTGGTTGTCATCAGTGTCCCACAACGTATCTTCTCATTACCACCCACCTCTTAGTTCTACATTCTGTTTTGAATTTTTATTTTTATTTTGCTTCTTTCCTGAAAGCATTCCTCTTTTCTCCCACTCTTGATTACTGTTGACAGTGTAGCCTTTGGTTCGCCTAAAGAGGAACAGTGTCTTTGAACAGCATTTAACATATAAACAAAAGAGTAATCGTGGTTTATAGCAATGCCCACATGTGCACATGCAACGTGTGTGTCCATCCAATTATGTATACTTGTTCATATGAACCTTAATTGACTGGAGTATGACCGGACATCTGTAAGCTGCACCCATGTGGGAATGTGCTGCTCTTGTAGCTACTGTTTTCTCACATCATATTAATAATATTAATTTGGTATATCACTACCTCATAAATGGTCAAGAACCATGTACATTAGATGATTGTCAGTGGCATCATTATATAAATGCTTAATGCCCACCCCACTAACTTCCTTTGTCCTTTGCTTCTGTTTAAAATAGGTATAGCACAATTCGATATAAAACTTCCCCTACTCCATCTCACACTGTGCCTCAGCACCAACAGATACTACTATTCCTTCCTAACACCATCCATTCTTAGTGAGAAAGTAATTTTAATGCTGCTGTCCTGTAAAACACCATGTCTACTTCCCTCTGGCTTGGCACCAGCTTCTCTGCTTTCAAAAGCTTTTCCATCCCTATTTCTTCAACATTACTCTATTATAACTCTGTATTTTTCCTGCTGGCTATCCACTATCATTTAGTCCACTCCACATATTTCAAAGCAATTTTCTGTGCTGAAAAATTAATTATTTAAAAATTCTAATTCAGCAATAAAAATAACACAGCAAAGGAGAAATTAAATGCTGAATGAATTTGAATTATATAATATAAATTAAGCAATCTTAAATTGAAAAGTAGACTATCATGCATATTTGATAGTGCCTTTTCATACTTGAAATACTGAAAAAATATATTATGAAATTAATGCCTAAATATAAGATAGTCACTAATAAATCCAATAAGGAATTCAGAAAAAAAACTTATTTATGCAGAGAGTGGTAAGAATGTGGAACTTGCGACCACATTGAGTTGTTGAGACAAATAACATAAATGCATTTAAGGGGAAGCTAGATGAACACATGAAAGAGAAAGGAAAGAAGGATATGGTGATGGGGGAGATAAAGTAAGGTGGGAGGGGGTTCGTGTGGGGCATAAACACTGGTATCAACCTGTTGGGCCAAATGACCTGTTTCTGTTCTGCAAATTCTAAGTAACATATTTTTATTTCTGATAAGTATTTCTCATTCTGGAAGAAATATATTTAATTAATTATGCAAAATAATGATTAATATCCAGGTGCAGCTGTTCTATTAAAAATAAAGTTAACTGTGAGCAGAAGGATAAGAACTGAACAACACAAGACACCAACATAATTTTAATGGAGAGTCACTTAATTGCAAAGGACAGTTGAAAGGCGGGGCTAAAGTGTGGCGAGTCGAAGAGACTTAGCAGTTGGCAGGAAAAAAGACAAAAGCGCAAGGGGAGAGCCAACTGTGTAACAGCCCCGACAAACAAATTTTTCTGCAGCACCTGTGGAAGAGCCTGTCACTCTAGAATTGGCCTTTATAGCCACTCCAGGCGCTGCTCCACAAACCACTGACCACCTCCAGGCACTTACCCATTGTCTCTCAAGATAAGGAGGCCAAAGAAGAAGTTGAAACAACAAGGCGACAACCACTGACTTGCAGTACAATAGAACTGTTACATAGATGGTGCTGGGAATGTCTCATTTGTCTTGTATGGGAACAGTCCTGATGACAGGAGACTGACATTTTTTGAAAACACATTTCATCCTTTTGCATAATGTCTTCACTGTGCTCCAATAGATATTGAGCACATATATCACAGAACACTGAAATTGTGACATCGGTCATTCAAACTATTGCCCCTAAATTAAATTGTGAATCCAAAGCCAGTTGATGTTGCAACGACCAGGTGAGAAAGAGGTCTAGGGTTCCTTCTCAACCTTCACCTGGTCTTACTGTAACAGGGTTTAATTTTAAACACACCGGTTTTTTTTTAGCTCTTCCTTAGTGAATCCTTGTTCACTGCTTTCCATTTGTAAGGCAAAGAAAACAGCCAAACAGGTTTTCTTAGGTTTAAAGAAGAAAGATTGAACTTTATTAAACTTAAACTCTAATTCGGTTCACGCCTACAGATATGCGACGCAGCCATGCTAGCATGCATATGTGATACTCACATGCAGATAGAAACAGAAAAGATCAGAAGAAATAAAGTGGAAAAGTTTGAGGCAATATCTGAAGATGGTTTTTGGTTACAGTTCTTCGAGCTCACTGTACGGTCCTTGATTGTAAGTAGGTTTTGCTTTTCGTTGGGGCCCACTATTCTTCTTAAACCTTGTTCGATGTAGGAAATTTTTCTCTCTTGGTGTTTATGCGTCTTCCGTGAATTTGGAGTTCCATGAGAAAGAGATGGGAGCAGACAGAAGAGGTCTTCTCAGTCCAGGAGCAAACAGTCTCTCTCCCTCAAGCTGTTTGTACAATTCAAAAAAACTCAGGTTATCCAGCAGATTATTCATGTGACTGGCTGGTTTGACCATGTCTGTTTGTGGATTCGGCCATCTTAGCAGTCATCCTGGAATGTGAGCTTCCTCACCTTCAATGTCTGGTGATCAAAGCCCATTGTGGATTGAATGCGTCAGGGAATGGTCCTTTTTCTCCACAAGCACTGTCTGTTAGTATGTAAATGTTTTTTCCAGCCACGGCTAATCTGTTTAACAAGTCATTTTCTTGCTCCAGCCACAGTTTAAAATCAATGTTCATATGACAAAATTAATATGCCTCATTCGTGGCAGGTGGGAGTCTGCATGACAATGTGTTCTATATTATTGTTCTTCACCCTCTATCTTTCGTCACTATTTGCACATCACAGTAATCAAAGTTCATGAAATATTGATAACATTTGCATTACCCGTGTGCCCAATGTTTCCACCAAAGCTACAATGATCAATCAGGAGAACCAATGAGGAAATTGTCAGCTTGAATTAAAATACAGGTCCAGTCAGCCTGTTACAGTTGCAAAAATGTACTCAACATTATTCATGGCCTTAAATCTTTGAGAAAAGAAAAATTGTTTTATTCAGATGTTTAGTTTTCAAAATTATTGATTGAAATATGTTTTTTGGAGGGGGCTTTTTGTCTGCAAAAATGCCTGTCTGGACCTATTTTATTAACAGATAGCCAATTGTACTGTAGACTTGAGAGTAAATTATGCGCTGAAATTATTTTATTGAATTCAGTCATTTTTAAAATGGTCACTTTGATGATAACAAATAATGTTTGCACTTATTTAAACAAGTTAAGTGATATAGTGGCTCAAACCAGAATAAATCAATACCTCCTTGTACAAAATTCAAACAAATGCTGATATTTCAAATCTCGCCTTCCTTTTGTATGAATAACCCCTAACTCTGAATGTGAGGTCAGGACTGTTTTTTTCAATCTGCCAAGTTTCTCAGAATGGGTCTTTAACTAGGTATTCGCAATTCTTGACAAGCAACATTATTGTCTGCATTAATCTCCCAACGTTCACTTTCGGAGCATGGCTCAAAATAGCTGCAATAACAGGCATTTGTCTCATTCACCTGCTTATTCAAAAACTAAGTTTTTCGTTAACTCCCATACGATATATAGTTAGTAATGGTATAGCTGTCCGGCTACTTGTAAGGCTGGCCATCGATACCTTTTTTTTGTCTATCCTGGCACGTTCTGTATTACAGGGGTACTTTGTGATTTAATATAAACCAACTTCTGTTAAATCTGCTTTTATTGATTCGGTAACTCAATAGCTGGATGGATATTATTAATGAACTTAGTCAATCAAAGTAAGTTGGACCATCCAATTTTTAAGAGTGACATGGAATTTTTTTTAAATGAGGAAATTTCCTGCAACAGAAACAGAGTTTCATTCTTTACACTGAATCCTAAAGCATCAGGGCTGCCAGCTCTCAGTTGCTGTGGAATGAAGAGATTGCGGTGAGTAACCTCATGGTTTCCTGCATTGATTTAATGCTGCAAGTTACTTATTGCTCAGAGATTGCACTAAATTACTCCCCACTGACCTTAATAAACAATATAACAATAATAACATTGCTGAGTATCATCAGTATTAAAAAGCTTCTGCTTATGCACAGTAAATACACATGTTCAACCAACAGTCAAGAGCGTTTAATGGCTAGTACATTCATCAGCATGGATATAATCTTTTAATGGGGATTTTTGCAAAAATCAACAGTAAATGTATTTATTTTCAATTGTCTAAGTATGTATCTTCGTATTGATGATAGAAGTTTTCAACAATAGCTGTTTTAAGCATAAATCAACTAATTTTCATGGTGTTTTAACTTGAAAATTCTCATTATACTAACGATAGATCTCTTGCTTAAAAGCATTTGTGTATTTAGTTTAATGTGCAGATGGCTGTATTTAGTTATATTTTCGAATAAAGATCAACATTTTAAATATTACAACCAATGGTGAAAATCTTTAAAAAGAGTGAGCTGATGATTTAAATGTTGCAGATATCGGAGTTAAGGAACTTTGAATTGCTCAAAATGCCTGGTGTTCGAGCTCTAACTGGCTTTAGGAGACTTCTATGATATTACTTTGACTTAGTCTGAAATTATAGATTAACTATTTTAACAATTAGATTGACAGCATGATGGTAGGGATTGCATAAAATTCAGTCTTGACTGCATCTTATGGTCTGAAAAGAAAAACGTGTCATCTCCGGTGGTGGAAATAATCGCTGTTCATGCATCTGGTGGACTGAGATCCCTGCAGATGATTTTAAGAGATTCAGATGAGCTGTGGTGAACAATGTAAGCTTTGTAAAGCGGGTCCTGGAACAGTATTGAAATTCATTCCTATGGCAGTTTTTGTCGATGAGGGGGATGGGGGTGGTGGAAATCAGAGGCACGCTTGTGAATATAAGCAGTACACTTCCTGGAAGAAGCCGTATATTTGCCATCTTTAATTCAGCACTGCTCAGAGCATCAAATTCTAATGTTCGCAAATGCCTGCGCTGTAATGATAGAAACTGACTAATGCAAAACGATGGCCATTCCTTGACTGTTTATAAAGTACAGAGAGAAATAAAGTTACCCAACCCATTTTCTATATGTAATATAAAAACAGAAAGTGCTAGAAATACTCAGCAGGTCTGGCAGCATCTATAGAGAGAGAAACAGTTAATGTTTCAGATCTGTGAACATTCATCAGAGCTGGTGTTGGCATTACAGAAGTCCCACAGCAGGAGAGGTGCTTTTGAATTACTTCTGCTTAGGCTGCGATTGTGAAAGTACAGTGTGTATTTGAGAGCTGCTGCTTAAAATCAGGAAGGGCACAGAAATTGGTGACCGAGGTATGGGGGCTGTGGTTGCAGTGTCAGTCTTCTGCAGCATGATTATGAAATGCAGAGAAGGCTGCAGAGAGGGGAAGCTCTGTGAAGAGAGAGGAGAAGGAGGGCTCTCTACAAAATGCCTTACTCACCAGGGGTTTCTCAGGAGCACTTCTCCTACCTCCACCTGACTCAGGAAGATTGCCTAAGGCAACTCAGATTCAACAAGGAGGTGGTAACTGAACAGTACCACCTCCTACAGCCCAACCTAGAGCCTCACACCAGGGTAAAGGACAAGGCCGGTGCTGCCTGTGGCCATCAAGGTCACAGTGGAATTGAACTTTTATGCGCCCAGGTCTATCCAGGCGGGAGCGGGCAACATCTCGAACATTTTCCAGTACACCGTCCATTGGAGCATTCAGGAGGTCATGGAGACCAGCTATTCCAGAAGAACAGAATACAATGGGCAGGATTTTCAATTATGGGTTGGGGTACCGACATTGAGGTCAAATGCAGGTCCTGATCCTGCACTGTGCCGGGAGCGGTCAGCCAACATCGATTTTGTCAGGATTGTCTAACTAGTGGCCAGAGGGTGAGCTCACTGCCAATTAGGGATGGCAGGTGAGCTCTCAAAGCTGGAGAGGCAATAATAGGTCCTCAAACACAAAGTAGCTGCAGGGTGCTATTGCAGGTAAGGGAGAAAGAGGATGCTTCCATCTTGAGGTGCTCTCTCAGCACTTTTAAAATATTTGAAGTAAAAGATTGCCACAGCTGCCAGACCGTTATTGTGGAGGGTCTATGGCTGCGGTTGTGGCCAGATAGGCAGGGAAGTCCTCAAAGGAACCTGGTCTGCCACTAGGAGGCCACCTCCAGGCAGCTATCATGCTCCTAAGAGCATGGGGGACTGCAAAATTCCACTTGACCTCTGATCAATGGTCTTAATTGGCCTCTTAATTACCTTAACAAGCTACCTTTCACTTAGCTGTTCCGCCCCCGATCTGGCCTCCAGGATAAAGGTTCGGAGGCAGGATGGTGTTGGTAAACCGGCAGTGTGAGATTACCTGCCTGCCTGCCTCATTTCCCACCCCATATTGGGGCCAGAATCCTGCCATTATCTTCTCGCTCAGCAGGAACAAGCAGGATGAGGACATGTGGCATCACCGGAATAGTGAGATCCCCAAAGGTGCAGGGCGTCATCAACTCATTGCATGTGGCTCTATGCCCCACCCCCCACTTCATGACATTGGGGAGAGATACAGGAACTGCAAGAGCTACCATTCTATATACGTGCATCTGGTGTGTGACCACTCCCAATATATCATGTTGGCGGTGCATTCATGAAGCAGCAGCCACAATGCAGTCATACTGCATCTGTCAGCCATACTCAATGTTTATGTTTAGAGATACTGCACTGAAACAGGCCCTTCGGCCCACCGAGTCTGTGCCGACCATCAACCACCCATTTATACTAATCCTACACTAATCCCATATTCCTACCACATCCCCACCTGTCTCTATATTTCCCTACCACCTACCTATACTAGTGACAATTTATAATGGCCAATTTACCTACCAACCTGCAAGTCTTTTGGCTTGTGGGAGGAAACAGGAGCACCCGGAGGAAACCCACGCAGACACAGGGAGAACTTGCAAACTCCACACAGGTAGTACCCAGAATTGAACCCGGGTCGCTGAAGCTGTGAGGCTGCAGTGCTAACCACTGCGCCACGGTGCCGCCCATAATGTCCTCAGGCCGCCACAGAAAACCAAAGGTTGGTTCATGGGAGACAAAGGCTACCCCCCATGCACATGGCTGATGATTCCCCCCGCTGCCTCACGACCATATGACAACAGTGGGCATATAATTAGAGCAATGGAGCCACCAGGAACATACTGAAGCAGACAATCATCCTGTTCATGCAACAGTTTTGCTGCCTTGACTGCTCGGGGGAGCACTGCAGAACACGCTGGGTTGGGTTTCAAAGTTTGTGGTGGTCTGCTACATCCTTCATAACATTGCCACCATGACAGCGCAGCCATACAACCAAACGACCGTACGAATTAGGAGCAGAAGTAAGCCATTCGGCCCATCGAGCCTGCTCCGCCATTAAATAAGATCATGGCTGATCTGTTTGTGTCTCGAATTACACACTCCCATTTACCCCCGATAATCCTTGATTCCCTTGCCTAACAAGAATCTACTTACCTCCACTTTAAAAATATTCAATGACCCCGCCTCTATCACCTTGTGAGGCAGAGAATTTCAAAGTCGCACAACCGTCTGAGAGAAAACATTTCTCCTCATCTCTGTCCTAAAAGGGCGACCCCTAATTTTCAAACAGTGCCTCCTAGATCTGGACTCACCCACAAGAGGAAACATCCTTTCCACATCCACCTTGTCAAGACCGTTCAGGATCTTATATACTTCAATCAAGTTTTCCCTCACTCTTTTAAACTCCAGTAAAAACAAGCCCAGTCTGTCCAACCTTTCCTCATTAGATTACCCTCTCATTCCAGGTATCATAAGAGATTAGCATGTAAAATTAAAGCGCATGGGATTGGGGGTAGTGTATTGCGATGGATAGAAAATTGGTTGGTGGACAGGAACCAAAGAGTAGGGATAAATGGGTCTTTTTCTGAATGGCAGGCAGTGACTAGTGGGGTGCCGCAGGGATCGGGGCTAGGACCCCAGCTAATCACAAAAAACATTAATGATTTAGATGAGGGAACTAAATGTAATATCTCCAAATTTGCAGATGACACAAAATTTGGTGGGAGGATGTGTTGTGAGGAGGATGCAGAGAGGCTTCAAGGTGATTTGGACAAGTTGAGTGAGTGGGCTAATGCATGGTAGATGCAGTATAACGTGGATAAATGTGAGGTTATCCACTTTGGTAGCAAAAACAGGAAGGCAGATTATTATCTGAACGGCTATAAACTGAGAGAGGGGAATATGCAACGAGACCTGGGTGTTCTTGTACATCAGTCGCTGAAGGTAAGCATGCAGGTGCAACAGGTGGTAAAAAAGGCAAACGGTATGTTGGCCTTCATAGCGAGAGGATTCGAGTACAGACGTAGGGATGTCTTGCTGCAATTATACAGGGCCTTGTTGAGGCCACACCTGGAATATTGTGTGCAGTTTTGGTCTCCTTACCTGAGGAAGGATGTTCTTGCTATAGAGGGATGCAGCGAAGGTTTACCAGACTGATTCCTGGGATGGCAGGACTGACATATGAGGAGAGATTGAGTCAGTTAGGATCATATTAGCTGGAGTTCAGAAGAGTGAGGGGGGATCTCATAGAAACCTATAAAATTCTAACAGGACTTGACAGGGTAGGTGCAGGAAGGATGTTCCTGATGGTGGGGGAGTCCAGAACCAGGGGTCATAGTCTAAGGATACGGGGTAAACCTTTCAGGACTGAGATGAGGAGAAATTTCTTCACCCAGAGAGTGGTGAGCCTGTGGAATTCGCTACCACAGAAAGCAGTTGAGGCCAAAACATTGAATGTTTTCAAAAAGGAGTTAGATATAGCTCTTGGGGCAAAAGGGATCAAAGGGTATGGGGTGAAAGCCGGAACAGGCTACTGAGTTGGATGATCAGCCATGATCATAATGAATGGCGGAGCAGGCTCGAAGGGCTGAATGGCCTACTCCTGCTCCTATTTTCTATGTTTCTATCAATCTCGTAAATCTCCTCTGAACCTCCTCCAACGCATTTACATCCTTCCTTAAATAAAGAGACCAAAACTGTAGACACTATTCGAGATGTGATCTCACCAATGCCCTGTATATCTGAAGCATAACATCTTTACTTTTATTTTGAATTCCTCTTGGAAAAAAGGATAGCATTCCATTAGCCTTCTTTAGTACTTGCTGTACCTGCATATTAATCTTTTGTGACTCATGCACTAGAACACCTAGATCCCTCTACACCTTGGAATTCTGCAGTCATTCTCCATTTAAGTAATGCTCTGCTTTTTTATTCTCCCTGCCAAAGTGAATAACTTCACATTTTCCCACATTATATTCCACCTGCCAGATCTTTGCCCACTCATTCAACCTATCTCTATCAGTCTGCAACCTCCTTATGTCCTCTTCACAAGATAATTTCTTACTTATCTTTGTGTCATCCGCAAATTAAGCTATCATGCTATTGCTCCACTCATCTAAGTCATCGATATAAAATGTAAAGAGTTGAGACCCCAGTACAGACCCCTGCAGGACTCCACTCATCACATCCTGCCAATCAGAAAAGGACCAATTTATGCATACTCTCTGTTTTCTGCCAGGTAGCCGATCTTCTATCCATGCTAATATGCTGCCCACTACATCATGAGCTCCTACTTTGTGCAATAACCTTTTATGTGGCACCTTGTCAAATGCCTTCTGGAAATCCAAGCCATTGACTCGAGGAATCCAGAGGCCACCTTGGTAGAAGGAGGAAGTGGAGGAAGAAGAGGAGGAGGCAGGGAGGATCCATCCTGTACCTTTTCATTCTGGACAAGCTGTCAGAGAGCACCTTCCAGATTCCACTTTCAAAAAAACTACTTCCCTTGACCATCATGGATGAACCATTCATCAACGTTACATCTATTTGACAGGGAGACAGTGGTGCAGTGGTAATGTCACTGAATGAAGAATTCAGAGGCCCAGGCTAATGACATAGGTTCCTATCCCACCATGGCAGCTGGTGGAATTTAAATTTAATTAATTAAAAAAATATGCAGTTGAAAGTTAGTCTCAGTAATGGTGCCATGAAACTATCATTGATTGTTGTAAAAAAAAAAAATCTGGTTCACTAATGCACTATTAGGAAAGAAATCTGCCGTCCTTACCTGGTCTGGCCTATATGTCACTCCAGACCAACAGCAATGTGATTAACTCTTAACTGCCCTTTGAAATGGCCTAGCAAGCCACTCAGTTGTCATGGGCAACTAGGGATGGACAATAAATGCAGGCCTTCCCAATGATGCCCACATCCCATGAAAGAATTAAAAAAAATCAGAAATGCTCCATCACAGCATTCCCTTGACCACCATCCAACAATAAAAGCCACCCACAAAAACCTTTTCATTCACATCTTTATTCAAAAACACATCCAATTATACAAAGATAAACAAACTATTCATCCTTATACATTCCCTTAGTACTTACCTGTCTGTGCCTTTGTCTGTTCTAGTGCTCCTACGCAGTGCTTCCCTGTGGCTACAGCATGGCTGGTGGAATGCTGACATACACTGAGGGAGACAGCAGATGGCCTTGCAGGATGCTCTCAAACAGTTATGGGCCTTGAGGTTCGGCTTTGGACTACACCACGTCAGCATGGGCTGCAACAGTCTGGCTTGGCTGTCTGAGAGGCATCAGCAAGGACACTGCAGGGGGTGGGAGGACAAATGCTGTCATCTGAGAGAAGACAGCAGGTTCGTGCTCCTTGGTGCCACTATCACTCCGTTGGGCAGTGCCTCAGCGAACCTAACAGTCTGCAGGACAGGATACATGTGCCAGTTAGAGTTTATGGAGTGTCGCTTTTGGGAGACCAACAAGGAGAGTATTAGAAAAGTCACATTTGCTGATAAAGATAAGGGTCTTATTGACAAAGTGACTAAGTTTTGGGCAGAAGCAGACAGGGTGACAGGAGGTCAAAATCCTGGAACTCCCTTCCTAACAGCACTGTGGGTGTACCTACCCCACATGGACTGCACCGGTTCAAGAAGGCAGCTCACCTTCTCAAGGGCAATTAGGGATGGGCAATAAATGCTGGCCTGGCCAGCGACGCCCACATCCCATGAATGAATTTTTAAAAAGCTGGATAGAATGCAGGGCTTAAAACATCGCTCATGGCCAAGATCATGAATGGGCTGGTTCAGGCTGAAACGGCAGCAGGAAAGAGGATGGAGTTTACAGTAAGGCTTAAGACAATGGCTTCAGTCTTCCCATTACTGAGCAAAAGGAAGTTGTGACTCATCCAATAGTTCATGTCAATATCAACAACAAAAGCTTGTATTTATATCACGCCAAGGCACTTCAGACAACCAATCCAACAAAATGGAAACAATAATGGGGCAGGCATTTAAGGCTGATGTCCAAAGCGAGCAGGGGAAAAGCCCGATTTCAGTAGCGGGCTTATAGAATTCAGCCCAATGAGGCTGCCAGGCTCCTTGGTGTGGGTTGGTCATCCACCTACTTACCGGTCTCAGTCAAAGCCAGTTGGAGGAGAATTTGGGTCAGGAATCTAATTTTTAAGACTTTAAACCCCCACCCGACTCAAACCCGCCCACTTGTTTTTGGTTAAAATTTCCCCTTTAGCCTCAGTGCTGGGTGTCATTATTTATTTATTTATTTTAGCTCTTTGCTCCCTTTGTTGGCACCAGCAGGTTATGGGATATTTTGAACCAACATGTTTAAAGAAAGAGACTGCAGAGGCATACAAAGCAGGTCATGGCGCCAAAGGCAGAGTGCTCCTGCCATCCTCCCTATACCGCACATCTGCAGAGAGAGGTTCGCACTTTACATTTTAGTGAGACATGCATATTCCATTTTATGTACAGCAGTATAACCAGACACTCCGGCAGTACATTTAAGCCAATCAAATTAAAATAGCTTTGCTAACCTATTCCTCATTTGCATTTCAAACTAAAAGAATTGACGCACAGCACTCTATAATATTTAAAACATAAATTCATGCTGGAAAACTGAGTGATAAACATTATTCTGACGAGCAGTATGTGCAGTACTGACGGTTAAGCCCTAAGAACGTCAGAGGGACCTTGGTGTACTTGTCCATAGATCACTGAAGGCAGCAGCACAGGTAGATAAGGTGGTTAGGAAGGAATCTGGGATATTAGCCGAGGCATAGAATATAAGAGCAGGGAGGTTATGATGAAGCTGTATAAAATGCTAATTAGGCCACAGCTGGAGTACTGTGTACAGTTCTGGTTGCCACGCTATAAGAAGGATGTGATTGCACTGGAGAGGGTGCAGAGGAGATTCACCAGGATGTTGCCTGGGCTGGAGCAGTTCAGCTATGAAGAGAGACTGGATAGGCTAGGATTGATTTCCTTAGAGCAGAGAAGGCTGAGGGGAGACATGATTGAGGTATATAAAATTATGAAGGGCATAGATAGGGTAGATAGGAAGAAACTGTTTCCCTTAGTGGAGGTGTCAATAACCAGGGGCCATAGATTTAAGGTAAAGGGTGGAAGATTTAGAGGGGATTTGAGGAAAGACATTTTCACCCAGAGGGTGGTTGGAATCTGGAACACACTGCCTGAAGGGGTGGTAGAGGCAGAAACCCTCACAACATTTAAGAAGTATTTAGATGAGCACTTGAAACGCCATGTCATACAAGGCTACGGGCCAAGTGCTGGAAAATGGGATTAGAATAGATAGGCTTGATGGCAGGCACGGACACAGTGGGCCGAAGGGCCTATTTTGGTGCTGTATGACTCTATAACATTAGAAATAGGAGCAAGAGCCCCTGAAGCCTGCTTCGATATGATCATGGCTGATCCGTGGTCTCAATTCTACTTTCCCGCCTGCTCCTAATAGCACTTGATTTCCTGAGAGACCAAAAATCTATCTACTTCATCTGTTTCGACCAAGTGAGCAATGTGTCTCGTGGTCGCTTGCTGTCTTCACCTGCTCTTATTGTAATTGGGTTTAATTTTAAACACACTGTGTTTTGAGCTCCCCCTTTGTGAATCCTTGTTCACAACTTTCTAATTATAAGGCAGATAAATGAGCACAAATGAGCTTTCTTTGATTTAAAGCAGCAAGAGGAAATTTATTAAACCTTAAATTAAACTCTAATACGGTTCACACCTACGGATATACGACGCGCTCACGCTAGCATGCACACGCGATATAAACATGCAAAAATAGGGACAGAACACAGCAGAAGAAAAGATATGTAGAACAGTTTGAGGCAATCTCTTGTTACTGTTTCTCGAGCTTGCTGTAGCCCTTGATTGAAGTTATAGTCTTGCGGTTCATTGGGGCCCAGTAATCTTCTTAAAACTTTGTTCACGTGGAAAACCTTTTCTCTCTCTGAGTTTACATGAGTTCAATGAATTCAGTTCCCTGAGAGATGAGCAGGCAGGCAGGAGATGTTCTTGCTTCAGTTCCAGTAGCACATGGTGTTCTGCCTCAAATCCCTTTGTCTGAAGTTCAAATTCAAAAAAACTCCCAAGTTGCCCAGCCCTCTGGGATACAGAATTCTGAAGATTCCCAACCCTTTGAATGAAGAAATTTCTCCTTATCTAAGTCCTAAATGATTGGTCCCTTATCCTGAAACTGTGCCCTGATGTTCTAGATTCCCCAGCCAGGGGAAACAATCTCTCAGTGTTTACCCTAGTAGTCATGTGACTAGCTCCTTATATGGAACAGTCTCTTCAAAAATCCTTTGTGGGAAGTGAAAATTCTCTGCAACAGCCATAGTCATGTGACTAAAACTGGCCTGACCACTTCTGTGTATTTGGAAGCAACTGCTGGGGCCCCCATTGTTTCAACATTGTCTGGTATTATGCAAATGTCCTTCCACTCAGGGCTTGTGATTTTAAGTTTCTGCTCATGTGGCTAAATAACGTGTGCCTCAGGCTTGGCAGGTGGGGGTTTGCCTGACACAGTCTTAAATATATTCAACAATGGAGCATCCACTGCCCTCTGGGATACAGAATTCTGAAGATTCCCAACCCTTTGAATGAAGAAATTTCTCCTTATCCAAGTCCTAAATGATTGGTCCCTTATCCTGAAACTGTATCCCGATGTTCTAGATTCCCCAGCCAGGGGGAACAACCTCTCAGTGTCTACCCTATCAAGACCCTTCACAATCTTTCAATGAGACCACCTCTCATTCTTCCGAACTCCAGAGAGTATAGACTCAATTTACTTAGCCTTTCATCATTTCAGGAACTAATTTAGTGAACCTTCACTGTACCGCCTCCAATGAAAGTATATTGTTCCTTAAATATGAAGACCAAAACTGCGGAGTCCTCCTGCAGTGGTCTCACCAAAGCCCTGTACAACTGTATCAAGACTTTCTTATTCTTGTACTCCAACCCCCTTGCAATTAAGGCCAACACATTGTCACCCAAGCAAAGTGAGAGACTTTAATATGGATCTTAGGGACAATAATGGACATGATGATAAACAAATTGATTTATCAATGCTGTTATCTGGAAGAGCTGTCCTCTAATCTTTACCATCTTAATATTTTTGTTGATGAAGTTACTGGATCAATAGCATTCACCCGATCTATGTCATACTTGGGTCAATGTCTAGACCATGACTGAACAGTGAATTGTCTGGTTAACTGGTGACAATTAAATTGATAATTTACCTCAGAGTCTTCCCATGCCTAGGCATCTTTAAAATGATTAATTATGTAAGACTATAATTTTCAGAAGACAGAAAGAGTTCACTAAAAAAAATCTACATGTAAAAAAATGGAAAATATAAATAAAAACCATTGAGTTCCTTTATTCCAGTGGCAGGTCAGTCACTTTGAGTTCAGCATTGTTACATAGCTATTTTCCTTGACAATGAACTCTGTCTGGGTTTCTTTGTGTTATCTTAAGCAACACAATGGATTCCAGTTCCTTGAAGATCTCTGGAGGGTTTATTAACAGTTAAACCAGCACATACAACACAAAGCAAACTATATACAGAACCTTTGTTTAGGGTGTTCCAGCGCAGAGTGATAATGGCTTCTAGTCACATGGTTATATCCTGGTATTAGAATACTGAGTTCTTAAAGGGACATCACTCTTAAAGCAATCATACAACAGACTCTACTTCTGCTCCCAAGCCACTCTTGGTTTATTGAAGAGGTATAGATAACCTTAGAAAACATATATTTAACATTGACAAAAGTAAGCAAATAAATGGATGCAGGACAATGGACGTGCTCTGGTAATCTTCACAGTCCCTTTAAGATGCTCATTGCCCAGCTGTCTATATCCAGCATTTCCTTTTTTTTTTAGATTTACAATGTTCATGGTTTTTCTTTTTATCTCTACTTCTTGTCAGCTTGACTCAGTTGGCAAAAGTACGATCTCTGAGCCAGAAGGCTGCGGGTTGAAACCTCATTACAGTGTTACGGCCAGGTGAGGTGGGGGTGGGGGTCACAGGCTCCCCTCTTGCCCTTCCTCTTATTTGACTGCAACAGGGTTTATACCTTTTTTAAACAATGGTTGTGCTTCCCACCTCAGTGAAGGTTTTACCTTTCATGTGATCATGAAAGAACCAATCGGACAGGTTTTCTTGAGTTTAAACAAGAAAGAGGTGAGTTTATTATACTTAACGACCAAAACCCAATCTAAATCAGTGGCGCAGTGGTTAGCACTGCAGCCTCACAGCTCCAGGGACCCGGGTTCGATTCCGGGTACTGCCTGTGTGGAGTTTGCAAGTTCTCCCTGTGTCTGCGTGGGTTTTCTCCGGGTGCTCCGGTTTCCTCCCACATGCCAAAGACTTGCAGGTTGATAGGTAAATTGGCCATTATAAATTGTCACTAGTATAGGTAGGTGGTAGGGAAATATAGGGACAGGTGGGGATGTTTGGTAGGAATATGGGATTAGTATAAATGGGTGGTTGATGTTCGGCACAGACTCGGTGGGCCGAAGGGCCTGTTTCAGTGCTGTATCTCTAATCTAATCTAAATAAAATAATAAAAAAAATACGTGACACATTCACGCATGCATTCACACGAGAATCGCACACACAAATAGATTACAGAGTGAAAACTAGATTTTGTGGTTGGATTAGAGTTCATAATAAATGGAAATTAAATACACAGTGGGCTGAAATTTATGTTGCCGCCACGGTGATCGGCGCGACCGTAAACTATGGTGGTCTGCCCATGCGGACCGCTTGTCGCGGAGCCGCCGCGATATTAAATACAGCGGCTCATTTAGAAGGCCAGGGCGGACCGCCCCTGCCTCCAAATGATGTGAAGGGGGTGGGCATCCATCCCCAGCAGCGGCATCAGGTGCCATTGCGCAGGCACTGACGCCATTTTGAAAGGGCTTCAAGCTCTTCCATTTAGTTTAAATATTTAAAGATATAGGCCTTTTAAATTTTATTTTAAAAATTAACAATGTTTCTAGCCCCTGTCCCACCCCTCCAATGGCCATACAGTTCATTCCTTGCCCTCTCCCCACAAAATACTTCCCTTGTGTACCTGAGCTTCCCCCCCAAAGTCTCTGAACTTTTCACTTCAACCCCTTCCCACCATCCCGTACACCAATCAGATCACTTTGACCCCACTCCTCCCCTCCTGCACTGAAATACTTACCTGCTCCCCCTCTTCATTTGTGTCCCACATCGGATCTCTGGACAGTATTTTATGGGTTCCCAGGCTTTAATTGTCCCAAGGACTGCAGCCCAGCTGACAGGATGGACCTGAGAGAGTGGGTAAGTTTGGGTTGCCTCACCAAGGGGATCGGTCATGCCCTGGTGAGGCTAGCGTGGTCCTTTGGGGGGAACGGGGGCGTCTTGGATCCCGGGGGTGGGTTGGGAGGTGGGGATGGCCCTCAATTGGGCACCCTGTGCCTGATTGCCATGGCCCCCTACCACCCCGGGGCGCGGAAAGGGCGGCAGCTATCGCTGGGTGGCCTTTCGCGCCACCAGCACACTTGCTTGCCACGGGTAAAATATCTGTGGAGGCTGGAGCGGGCCCTTAAGTGGACGTTAAGTGACCACTTAAGGGCCTTGATTGGCCTCGGGCGGCGGGCCGTTTCCCAGCCCCCCCCCCCCCAATGCCGTAAACTTGTCCAGAGGCGAAAACAGGGCGTGTAGGCCTCCCGTAGCCTGCCACTCAATTTTATGCCATTCCCATGGCACCATCCGACCCGCTGGGGCAGCATAAAATTCTGGCCGAAGTGTGCACAGGGCCCCAACGAAACGGCAAGACTTACCGGCAACCAAAGACTCTCCATCAAACTCAAAGGACAGTAAATAAACCCCAGCTATTGTTTCAAACTTTTCCCCTTAATTCTTTCTACTTTTCTGACTCTATCTGCATGTGTGTTTATTGCATATACATGGTTGCATCATGGTCGCTTCGCGTATTCGTAGTCATTTTAACCAAATTAGAGTTTTAAGGTTAATAAACTTCCACCTTTCTTGCTCAAATCTAAGAAAACCTGTCTGGTTGATATCTTTGCCTTACAATTGAAGAACAGTGAACAAGAATTCACTGAGGAGGAGCTAAAAACACGGTGTTTTAAAAAACAAACCCAGTTACGGTCAAACCAGGCAAAGGCTGTGAGGGAACCCCTAGGCCCCTTTCTCACCTGGTCCTACCAATAGAGAGGAAGGCAAAGTTGAAGGGCAAGTCATCCTGGGCACTCATGCACACTTCGTAGCAACTAGTTATAGGATAGCATATGCATGGATCCAAAAGGATGTCTTTTCCACTTTCATGTCTAGGAAGTAATGCATAAAATATAAAAAAAGTGGTTCCCAGCACTTACCCCCAAGATAGCAAGGTAGTCAGTTATAATTCATGAAAAAGTAAGGCATGCCTTTGGCAGGCACAAGGAAACAGCCATCCAACTTAACCCATCTGGTCCATGTTTAACTCCAAATTACAACACTTTTATCTCCCTCTTTGATCTAAGTGAAAAAGGTCACCTCTGTGTTTTTGCTTCTTTTGCTAAAGCTAACAGATAGCGTAGCTTTTTCAATCTTATGTTTTACTTAAAATACTAACTATTACTACAATATACAGAATCAGAGGTATTAAAAATTTGGAAAATGAAGATTTTGATTGTGAAAATAATACAATGGAAAGTATGTAAAGAGTCATCACAGAACTTTATTTTAAGTTGATGATCCCAGTTGAAGGCCCATGATGAAACATGCCATTAAAACTCAAAACAGAACAGGGGGAATTACAAGAAAAGTCAACAGGTAGGGTAGGATAACCAGCTTGTGTTTCAACAGCCTGTAGGAGGAAGAGAAGGCTGAAAGATACAGTTTTGAGACCCTCAGGAAGAATGAGTTAGAGAAAGTGACCCTTGATTTCGACATAAAGTGGATCCTGGGAACTGGAAGAACACATAAGATGTCATACTTGGAGCTTAGAAGAAACGAGAGATGACAGTGCAGAGGAGCAAGTACCATTGATAAATTAGAGAGGCCAGAATTTTTTCTTTTCATTTATTCATGGGATGTGGGCATCACTGACAAGGCCAGCATTCATTGCCCATGCCTAACTGCCTTGAGAAGGTGGTGGTGAGTTTCCTTCTTGAACTACTGCAGTCCATGTGGTGTAGGTACACCCACAGTGCTGTTCGGAAGGGAGTTCCAGGTTTTTGACCTAGCAACAGTGAAGGAACGGTGATATAGCTCCAAGTCAGGATGGTGTGTGGCTTGGAGGGGAACTTGCAGGTGGTTGTGTTCCCATGCGCTTTCTGTGCTTGTCCTTCTAGATGGTAGAGGTCATGGGTTTAGAAGATGCTGTCAAAGAAGACTTGGCGAGTTGCTGCAGTGCATCTTGTTGATGGTACGCATTGTGCCACTGTGCGCCAGTGGTGGAGGGAGTGAATGTTCAAGCTGGTGGATGTGTGTTGATCAAGCGGGCTGCTAAGTCCTGGATGGTGTTGAGTTTCGCATGTTTTTGGAGCTGCCCTCACGTAGGCAAGTCGTGAAGGAGAAAGATAGCATGGAGGCTAGCGGTAAAGAAGAGTCACCTTTCAGATTCCTATATCTAAAATAGTCGAGAACTTTAGCACAGTTCTCAAAGGGTTAGCCGACTGCATGATCTGTCCCCACAGGCAGCTACTTGCTCTGATTGTCCCAGTGGACATTGCTGATTCCACCCGATAATCCACGCACTGACAGGAGTATTCACTTGACCAGCTGTTTGCCTTCTTGGTTTAATATGCTGATTGGTGCTTAACACGCAGAGTGCATTATTTGACAACAAAAATACTTTGTGCTGATTGACGAATGAACTGGTATGTGACAGATTGGAGTACAAACACAACATACGGTATTAGTCTAAAAGTGGTGGGACTGAAATAGCAAAACTAGAAGTTGAAAGGATTGTATTTACACTCAAGAAAAGATTGTAAATGAGATAAAATACCTCAATGGAGATAAAACATTCATCAGCACATATTTAAAATGTCCAATTGATCTCTTGGTGCATTAATGGGCTGATAAGAACAGCTTACAACATTAAAGCAATTAGTTTGCATTTTGTAGTGTTTTACAGGGACTGTTGTGATTTATAAAATCAAAGGAGTCAGTTAACAGAGTACATGAATCCCTGAATACTGTATTCAATATAATAAATTGAGAAGACTGACCATCAGAATGATACTGCATAAGCAGCACTTCCAAAAGACATTTTATAGTTTGACCTGATGGAACAATTCTATCATTGTGCTCAGTTTGCCAGTCAGTTTTATATTAAACAGCCTATGAAGATAAGCAAGCTTGGAAGACAAAAATGAAAGAATAGGAATTGAAATCAATTTTTGATAATAGGGTACTTTACTTATACAGGTGTATTTAACAGAAGCCTCCCTCTTTAATGGAGTGAGAAGTACAGAAGTACATGGGAGTCTCACAGTACATCATTTCCAATTTTAAATCAACAGTAACCTTATAATGTTTACTGATATTAAGATAAAAGTGAAAAAATTAAAATTAGCCAAATCTATATATATGAATTAACTGTAATGATCATTGATCATTAACTTCAACACTACTGAGATAACAAAGCTACCAACGTTTATAAAAATTGAGGATTGATTAGAGAATGCTTATTTTATATGAATTTGGATCCTTAATTTTAACCCTAATGACATAACAATGACGCGATCCAAGGTTTCGAAAGGTGATTCATGGCGAAAGCCTATTTTATATGAATTTGGATCACATTGGTGAATGTGTAGTTAATTAGTATAATTCATGAATATGATATCCCTAACAGCTGTACCTTTCAAATCTGTATGGGTAACATTTATGCCTCTTGAGGCATAATGCAATTGTGAAAGGTCAAATTTTAATGTGCCATCTTTCACCCTTCTCATACATTGCTGTGTGACACATGCAAAGCAAAAATAAATGAAAGGAAGGAAACATTGGGAAACCTGAAGCTGAATGGGAAGCACTTCCGTTGAGCACATTGAGTTTGCAAGAGGGGGAAAGGTGTTGAGCTCTCACTAGTGAGATCTGACTGAGCTCCTCTGTTAAGTTAGAAAACATGTGGTTGTATATTCTTACATTTTCTCTGTAAAGAAAGATTAGTTATTTCCCTAGGGAATTGTTATCTAACTAAAACAAACTTCTACTGATGCAGATTCTGTCAGCACTAGAAACAGAGTAAAGAATGCCTCAGAGAGTTTCTATATGGTCAATATGATCACGTGATTATTTTAAATATTTAATGTTTATTGAGCAAGGGATTTATCAGTCAGATTCTTTATTTGTTGACCTGTGGCTTTGTATGTGTGTCTTTACCGTTCTACTTTACATTATATTTACCATGTAACCATGAAGCAAAGATATCTACACAAGTCTACTTCCAGCAGGGGTCACTACACAGTAATCAACAATAGAAAACTGACTGAGATTCTTCTCCCTAATGCCGGGATCTTGAGCACCAAGTAGCACTTCTACTATTGGCCCAGCTAATTCAGAAAAGGCTATGTTGTACAGGTCGAATCCAGAAGTTTCCTTGTTTGTACCTGGATGATGTCCTAGGCTGCCCCCTGGCTTGGCATCCAGATCAGGTTCCAATTACATCTTTGGGGTCCTGATCTGCATATTTAAACCAGATGCCACCAGCTTGGGTTGGATATCCTGCTTCCCGGCTCAAAAGAGGAGGTTGAGACACAGTGGGCAGGCAGTGGAATCAGCGGGGGTAAGGCGCTGCCCTCATTTTAAAATGCTCCCCCGCCTGGTTTCCGCCAGGTGGGGAGAGTTAAAATCAGGGCCTTACTGTCTAGGTTCAGGCCTCAGAATGCCCATGGGAGCATACATCTAGAAATGTTCCTATCTTCAGGACAGATGGAGAGAAAAAGGGAGAGGATTGTGGTGTGGGGCAGGGGGAATGAAATCTAATAGGTGTTTAGTGATATGTTACCGAATTGGTTGAATTTTATTTGAAACACTACGTTTGATTATTGCTGTTTACATGCAATACGTCGTAAAGCCATAGTGATATCCCTGCATCAATGAAAAAGTGGGGAAAAGAAACTTTACACTGTCCTACACGGTTCTAACACAATAACCAATAATTGGAGGCAATGTTTGCTTTTGAAATACTCACTGCTGATGACAATTCATTTTTAAGGGTAGAACATTTCTTGGGTGAAATCCGCAAACAAACATTAATGTGCCCCTACTCCATTTCTATGTGCATAGAGGAATTAACTTGTTTGAAATGGATTATTGTACAAGCATAGTGTTTGATTGTTAGCTTCACCAATTGGAAGTTCCTTTTGTTCGTCTAATATTCAGAATAAGGTTACAATAGAAAACTGCAGAGTAAAATCTGATTTTCTTCTTTACTGTATTATAATTCAATTTTCTTAAAGTCCTGTATTTCAAACAAATTTACTAATGTAATGGGCCGTGCAGGGACTTAAACTGACTTTCTACGTGCTTTATATCATCATTTAATTTCTAACGATACATACCTTGGGGATTATATACTGACTTATAGTGGAGCCCAAAGATTAAAAGATTAGCAAAGTGTTTCCATACTTATAAGAATAGTACAGCTTTCATGATCTCATTTTTGTGATAAAATATTATATTCAAGGTACACGTTGTGGAAAACATCAGTATTTCTGACATTGCGTTTAAACCACAAGCTTAACATTATTGTGAAGCATTTTCACATCAAAGGTAATGGGCTGGATTTTAAGCAGCCCTGGACATCGAGATCCGTGGCGGGGGGTGGGGAGTGTGCCTGAAGACGGCCCCGGATGAGGCCCGCCATGGACCTTGATGCAGGCAGGGCCCATCCCGGCGGCGAGGCACCGTGGCAACACCCCTACCCCCCCGACTGCCGCTCAGCGACGGGACCACAATCACCAAATTAATGAAATTAATGTATTTACATATACTTACCTCAGATCTAGAGGCGGCGGCCGGCACTCCCGAGCTTTTGGATCCCTGTCTGGGAAAAAGAGGTGCGACACTGGTGAGGAAAGGGGAGGAGGTAAGTTTATTAGTGTGAGAGGTGGGAGGGGCAGGGTCAAATTAACATCATGGATGTAGGGGATGGTGGAAAAGGTTGCACTTTAAACTTTGGGCAGTTTGGGGGGGTGAGGGCAAATAGTTAATGTAATTGTTATTGGGGGCTGGGAGAGGGGCAAAAGAAATGTATTTATTTAATTTTACTGAATATGTCTTTAAATATTTAAATAAGCCGGCAGGGCTGTGTCCTTTAAAAATGGCATCAGCACAACAGCTGACGCCATTGCCGGGGACAAAAAGCCTGCCCTCCATGTGATTGGGGGCGGCGGACCGCCGCAGCTTTTTAAATGAGCCGCCGTGCTTAAGATTGCGGTGACATTTTGGCATGTGGCCCATAAGGACGGGCTCGGCGGCGAGCTCTTAAAAGCCAGCCCAATGTTGTGTCGTGCAAATCAGGTTTCAAGGTCCAAATATTAGATGCGGCGCAGTGAGTAGCACTCTCACCTCTGTGTCATGAAGGTTGTTGGTTTAAGCCCGACTCCAGAGACCTGAACTCAAAATCTAGCCTGCCACTTCAGTGCAGAACTGAGGGAATGCTGCACTGTTGGAAGTGCTGTCCTTTGGATGAGGCAATAACTGTGGCTTTGCCTGCCCTTGCATGTGGATGTAAAAGAGCCCATGGCACTATTCAAAGAAGAATTCTTCCTGGTGTCCTGGCCAACATTTATCCCTCAACCAATAGATGACCTGCTCATCTATTATATTGCTGTTTGTGGGAGTTTCTACCCACAATTTGGCTGCCATGTTTTCTACATGACAACAGTGATTACACTTCAAAAATACTTTTGTCAGAACGTGTGGAATTCTAACAAAAGTCCATCGAGCTGAAACATTGGCTGGAATTTTATGCCACCCCAGAGAGCCGGATGGTGGTGGGGGTGGGGGGGGGGGTGGCATAAAATTGAGCGGGAGGCTCCGGGAGGCCTTCCTGACCTGCTCCCGCCTCTGCCCCACTTTACATGAGCTGGGGGGGGGGGGGGGCGTGGGTGAGAGCGAGAAACAGGCCGCCCGCCGCAGGCCAATCAAGGCAAGCAGGCATCCGGGAGACGTGAAAGGCTGCCGAGTGAAATCTAGTGTCCTCTCAGCGCCCCGGGGGTTGGCCCTGACAAATGGGCACGTAGGGCCAGATTGAGGGCCACCCCCGCTTCCCCAACAACCCCCAGGACCCGAGATGCCCCTCCCCTTCCCCCGCATGACCACCCTTGCCTCGCCATGGCACGACCGATCACCCTGGCGAGGCAACCCTAACTTACCTGTAGTTCTGGCTCCATGTCCTCGGCTGGGCTGCAGTCCCAGCAGTGGCCACAGCTCCTGGTGGTGCTGCTGGGACTAAGCTGCCAGCCCAATGATTGGCCGACAGCTCAATGAGGCGTGACTTCCTCCCTCAGGTGAGTGGAAGTCCCACCTCGGAACAATTAAAGTCCGGGGACCCGTAAAATGTGGGACGGATACCCGGGCCGAGCGCCCGGGCTAGCTCCTGTCCGCCTGACGTAAAATCCAGCCCACGTAAAATCAGCTGCTGCCTGACCTGCTGAGCATTTCCAGCACTTTTTGTTGCTATTTCAGATTCACAGCAAGCTCAGTATTTTGCTTTTGCTTCAAAAGTACTTCCTGGGTTCTACAGCACTTTGGGACATCCCGAGGTTATAAAGACATATAACTGAGGTTGTGAAAGGCACTCTAGTTCTTTCTTTCTTTTGAACTGAATGCAAGACAAGAGAGTGAGAATCTCTCCCCCAGGCTGTCTCACGTTCCTTCACTCCACTGTGACTGCAGGCCCTGATTCCAGACTAAGACTGCTTTTAGACTGTAACCGCATTTCAACCTCAGGCACAATGGCATTAAGGGTATAATGGTTATATTTTAAGAGTCATTTGGAAATTCCTGTTTCTGAATGTGGAAAATATTTTTGAGTGAAGACTTTTATTGTTATACAATTGCTCAGAAAGAAAGATTCCCATGTCCCAGGCGCTGATTTAATATTCTATCTATGCTACATCTGTGTTGAGAAAAAGGTTTGCATGTTTCCATGAATTTTTAAGATGGAATTTGGAGCGTTCACTTTACAGAGGGGTGGAATATTCCTTTGTCATCTTGTGAGGTCAGGCTTCATGCTGGTCGCTATTCAATATGGTGCTGGAGCCCATAAAGTCTGCCTCAAGTAAGGATTTTTTTTTGAGCAATGGAATTTTGTTTTTCCAGGATATTTGACTGTATGTGGAGGCCTTGCTGTCAGTCTTGATCAAGGTCAAGTGCAGTTTTTACAAGTATTTAGATGTTATCTCAGGAATCTCTAAGTTGACAGCAGTCAGAATTTGCATTGACTTGCATCAGACAAGGTTCTGCATCAAATTCACATTAGTGGATTTGACTTAGCCGATGGAAATAGTTAGTTCGAAATAGTTCCAGCTCTTCATATTAATTTATCCAACTCCAATTCAACTCCACCTACACTCCTAGACATGGTACATAACCCAGTGTTTTTTTTAACTTTGCTGAAAAGCATTTTTTCAGAATTTTTAGTTGTTAAAAAGAATGAAGGACGAATTTAAACAATATAATTAAATGTCTAATACAATCATGCCAGCTGTTTACTGCATATTTTTGCTATTTGTCTCCTAATCTCTGCTATTTACTGCATAGTTTCCTCCTATTGATGATAATTAGATAATTCTTGCAATTTAGTACAAAAACAATGTCTTGTTGACAGTGCTTGTATCTTGTCTTATGCCAGTATGAGTCTCTGTTTTCCACATGTAGACAATGTATGTTCATTTGTAAAGAAGTCTGGGCACCCTAAATAAGCATTATAACTACATTTTATTTGGAGCTTTTAGGGTGCAATTGTACCATAGGTATTGATTTGAGAACGGGACCTATTTGTGCATCCCTGAATTTTAGCGTTCCACCATTGGCGGCCGTGCCTTCAGCAGCCTAGATCCTAAGCTCTGGAACTCCTTCCCTAAACCTTTCCGCCTCTATCCTCCTTTAAGACACTCCTTAAAACCTACCTCTTTTACCAAGCTTTTGGTCACTGTCCAAAAATCTCCTTATGTGGCTTGGTGTCTAATTGCAGCATTGCTTTTTCGGGAGCAGAGAGTGCGAGCGAGTGAGCAGCTGGGAAGGTCAGTTTAAAGTAAACTTAATTTCCTTTTGTTTTCGGCGGAGACCAGGGGGGCTGCTGGGTAAGTAAAACCCTATATATTTGGGCCGTTTAAAAGAACTTGCCTTTCATTGCAGCAGCTTTTTCGGGAGCAGAGAGTGCGAGCGAGTGAGCAGCTGGGAAGGTCAGTTTAAAGTAAACTTAATTTCCTTTTGTTTTCGGTGGAGACCAGGGGGCTGCTGGGTAAGTAAAACCCTATATATTTGGGCCGTTTCTGAACCCAAGACACTACACCTGTAGTGTCTCCCACCCGCCCTCCTCCTCTAACCAAAAAAAAAGGACTCAGTGGTGTGTAGATAAGGTAAGGCTTTTTCTATTTCTCTTTTTTTTATTTTATCGTGTGATTGTTTAAAAACTTTTCGTTCCTTTTTCATTTAACTAAGTTTAAGCTTAAGATTAAAAATGGCAGGAGATCTCAGACCCATGACATGCTCCTCTTGCTCAATGTGGGAGTTCAGGGACATGGCTGATGTCCCTGACTCCTTCATGTGCAGGAAGTGTGTCCATCTGCAGCTCTTGTTAGACCGCATGACGGCTCTGGAGCTGCGGATGGACTCACTTTGGAGCATCCGCGATGCTGAGGAGGTTGTGGATAGCACGTTTAGCGAATTGGTCACACCGCAGATTAGGATTGCTGAGGGAGAAAGGGAATGGGTGACCAAAAGGCAGCGAAAGAGCAGGAAGGCAGCGCAGCTGTCCCCTGCGGTCATCTCCCTCCACAACAGGTATACCATTTTGGATACTGTTGAGGGAGATGGCTCACCAGGGGAAGGCAGTAGTAGCCAGGTTCATGGCACCGTGGCTGGCTCTGCTGTTCAGAAGGGCGGGAAAAAGAGTGGAAGGGCTATAGTCATAGGGGATTTGATTGTAAGGGGAGTAGATAGGCGGTTCTGTGGTCGAAAACGAGACTCCCGAATGGTATGTTGCCTCCCAGGTGCACGGGTCAGGGATGTCTCAGATCGGCTGCAGAACATTCTGAAGGGGGAGGGTGAACAACCAGTTGTCGTTGTGCACATAGGCACCAATGATATAGGTAAAAAACGGGATGGGGTCCTACAAGCAGAATTTAGGGAGTTAGGAGCCAAGTTAAAAAGTAGGACCTCAGAGGTAGTAATCTCAGGATTGCTACCAGTGCCACGTGATAGTCAGAGTAGAAATGAAAGAATAGTCAGGATGAATGCGTGGCTTGAGAGATGGTGCAGGAGGGAGGGGTTCAAATTTTTGGGACATTGGGACTGGTTCTGGGGGAGGTGGGACTATTACAAATTGGACGGTCTACACCTGGGCCGGACTGGAACCAATGTCCTTGGGGGTGCTTTTGCTAACGCTGTTGGGGAGGGTTTAAATTAATGTGGCAGGGGGATGGGAACCAAATGAGGTCAGTGGAGAGTAAGGAGGTAGTAACTAAAGCCTGTAAGGAACTAGATAATGAAGTCAGCGTGACTAAGGGAAAGAGTAGGCAGGGAGCAGATGATGAAAGCAAAGGGACTGGTGGTCTGAGGTGTATTTGTTTTAATGCAAGAAGTGTAGTAGGTAAGGCAGATGAACTTAGGGCTTGGATTAGTACCTGGGAGTATGATGTTATTGCTATTACTGAAACTTGGTTAAGGGAAGGGCATGATTGGCAACTAAATATCCCAGGATACCGATGCTTCAGGCGGGATAGAGAGGGAGGTAAAAGGGGTGGAGGAGTTGCATTACTGGTCAAAGAGGATATCACGGCTGTGCTGAAGGAAGGCACTATGGAGGACTCGAGCTGTGAGGCAATATGGGCAGAACTCAGAAATAGGAAGGGTGCGGTAACAATGTTGGGGCTGTACTATAGGCCTCCCAACAGCGAGCGTGAGATAGAGGTACAAATATGTAAACAGATTATGGAAAGCTGTAGGAGCAACAGGGTGGTGGTGATAGGAGATTTTAATTTTCCCAACATTGACTGGGATTCACTTAGTGTTAGAGGTCTAGATGGAGCAGAATTTGTAAGGAGCATCCAGGAGGGTTTTCTAGAGCAGTATGTAAATAGTCCAACTCGGGAAGGGGCCATACTGGACCTGGTGTTGGGGAATGAGCCGGGCCAGCTGGTTGACGTTTCAGTAGGGGACTACTTTGGGAATAGTGATCACAATTCCGTAAGTTTTAGAATACTCATGGACAAAGACGAGAGTGGTCCTAAAGGAAGAGTGCTAAATTGGGGCAAGGCCAACTATACCAAAATTCGGCAGGAGCTGGGGAATGTAGATTGGGAGCAGCTGTTTGAAGGTAAATCCACATTTGATATGTGGGAGGCTTTCAAAGAGAGGTTGATTAGCGTGCAGGAGAGACATGTTCCTGTGAAAATGAGGGGTAGAAATGGCAAGATTAGGGAACCATGGATGACAGGTGAAATTGTGAGACTAGCTAAGAGGAAAAAGGAAGCATACATAAGGTCTAGGCGGCTGAAGAAAGACGAAGCTTTGAAAGAATAGCGGGATTGTAGGCGCAATCTGAAACGAGGAATTAAGAGGGCTAAAAGGGGTCATGAAATATCTTTAGCAAACAGGGTTAAGGAAAATCCCAAAGCCTTTTATTCATATATAAGGAGCAAGAGGGTAACTAGAGAAAGGATTGGCCCACTCAAGGACAAAGGAGGAAAGTTATGCGTGGAGTCAGAGAAAATGGGTGAGATTCTAAACGAGTACTTTGCATCGGTATTCACCGAGGAGAGGGACATGACGGATGTTGAGGTTAGGGACAGATGTTTGATTACTCTAGGTCAAGTCGGCATAAGGAGGGAGGAAGTGTTGGGTATTCTAAAAGGCATTAAGGTGGACAAGTCCCCAGGTCCGGATGGGATCTATCCCAGGTTACTGTGGGAAGCGAGAGAGGAAATAGTTGGGGCCTTAACAGATATCTTTGCAACATCCTTAAACACGGGTGAGGTCCCAGAGGACTGGAGAATTGCTAATGTTGTCCCCTTGTTTAAGAAGGGTAGCAGGGATAATCCAGGTAATTATAGACCGGTGAGCCTGACGTCAGTGGTAGGGAAGCTGCTGGAGAAGATACTGAGGGATAGGATCTATTCCCATCTGGAAGAAAATGGGCTTATCAGTGATAGGCAACATGGTTTTGTGCAGGGAAGATCATGTCTTACCAACTTAATAGAATTCTTTGAGGAAGTGACAAAGTTGATTGATGAGGGAAGGGCTGTAGATGTTGTATACATGGACTTCAGTAAGGCGTTTAATAAGGTTCCCCATGGTAGGCTGATGGAAAAAGTGAAGGCGCATGGGGTCCAAGGTGTACTAGCTAGATGGATAAAGAACTGGCTGGGCAACAGGAGACAGAGAGTAGCAGTGGAAGGGAGTTTCTCAAAATGGAGACGTGTGACCAGTGGTGTTCCACAGGGATCCGTGCTGGGACCACTGTTGTTTGTGATATACATAAATGATTTGGAGGAAAGTATAGGAGGCCTGATTAGCAAGTTTGCAGATGACACTAAGATTGGTGGAGTAGCAGATAGTGAAGGGGACTGTCAGAGAATACAGCAGAATATAGATAGACTGGAGAGTTGGGCAGAGAAATGGCAGATGGAGTTCAATCAGGGCAAATGCGAGGTGATGCATTTTGGAAGATCCAATTCAAGAATGAACTATACAGTAAATGGAAAAGTCCTGGGGAAAATTGATGTGCAGAGAGATTTGGGTGTTCAGGTCCATTGTTCCCTGAAGGTGGCAACGCAGGTCAATAGAGTGGTCAAGAAAGCATACGGCATGCTTTCCTTCATTGGACGGGGTATTGAGTACAAAAGTTGGCAGGTCATGTTACAGTTGTATAGGACTTTGGTTCGGCCACATTTGGAATACTGCGTGCAGTTCTGGTCGCCACATTACCAAAAGGATGTGGATGCTTTGGAGAGGGTGCAGAGGAGGTTCACCAGGATGTTGCCTGGTATGGAGGGCGCTAGCTATGAAGAGAGGTTGAGTAGATTCGGATTATTTTCATTAGAAAGACGGAGGTTGAGGGGGGACCTGATTGAGGTGTACAAAATCATGAGAGGTATAGACAGGGTGGATAGCAAGAAGCTTTTTCCCAGAGTGGGGGTTTCAATTACAAGGGGACATGTGTTCAAAGTGAAAGGGGAAAAGTTTAGGGGGGATATGTGTGGAAAGTTCTTTACGCAGAGGGTGGTGGGTGCATGGAACACATTGCCAGCGGAGGTGGTAGACGCGGGCACGATAGCGTCTTTTAAGATGTATCTAGACAGATACATGGATGGGCAGGAAGTAAAGAGATACAGACCCTTAGATAATAGGCGACAGGTTTAGATAGAGGATTTGGATCGGCGTAGGCTTGGAGGGCCGAACGGCCTGTTCCTGTGCTGTAATTTTCTTTGTTCTTTGTTCTTTGTTCTAATTTTGTTTGATTACGCTCCTGTGAACACCTTTGGACATTTTACGACATTAAAGGTGCTTGTTGTTGGTTAGAGCTGTGTAGAGTTGTCAGACCAGAATTGGTACAGTCAGCCCTGAATTATATGGCTAGAGAAATCTGAGCTCTGCACATGTGTGCAAGATCTTTGCTAATATTAAAAGGCCATAAAACTGTGTTTAATAGTTTGCTTTGCACCACTTGTGCTATTACTGTGGTCAGGATGAAGCCAAAGTGATGTTGGGTGACTTCCTTTGGGTTGTATTGCCCTGCTTGTCTAAGCTTGATTCAGGTAACTTCACCTCTAAGTTACAGTATGCAAAGCCAAAAGCACTTTGCATTGTTTGAAAGAAAGAACATGATAGCAGGGTGTCTCAAAGCACTTTACAGCCAATGAAGCACATTTGAAGTGTCGGCATTGTTGCAATCTAGAAAACATGGCAGCCAATTTATGAACAGCAAGCTCCCATAAACAACAGTAAAATAAGTGTTTTAGATGTTGGCTAAGGGATAAAAATTGGCAAGGATATTGGCAGAACTATATTACTTTTCTTCAAAATAGTGCTGTGGGATTCTATATGTCCACCTGAGAGGGCAGAGTGAAATATCTCTTCCAAAGAGCAGCACCTGCAACAGTGTAGCACTCCCTCAGAACTGTACAGAAGTCCCAGCCTAGATTATGCGCTCAAGTCTCCAGGTAGGTTTTGAATCCAGAACCATCTGCTTTGGAGGCACGCATGCTACCACTCAGGCCAACCTGACACAAACTGTGTATTGTAATAGATCTTATAAAGCAATGATGAGGACACTTATGTATAACTCAAATAGAATTCACTAAACTAAGCAAATGGTGAAAAAGTAGCAGTTTGCATTATGACTTCTATTATTCTACTAAAAACCTTGTTAAGGCAATGGAATATTAAATTGTGCCTTTGCTGTGCATTATTATCTGCTTTTGATTAAAGATGAATTTACATTGTTTATGAATACATTTCTCTTAGGTTTATAAAATTTAAGAATTAAAAATGGGTTGCTATCCAGTCTCATCCAATCCACTCATGTTGAGTGTATAATAAATCAGTGTACACTTGAGATTCGTATAAAATAATAACCACTGGCAAATTCCTTAATGCTGGTAGATTACTTTGCTTTAAAAGAGGTTACATTTTTTTTTCTCTCTAAAGCATTCTTCTTTTCCTTCAGTGTCCATTTGGCCATGTAAAAATTGGTGATTTAATTAATCTATTGCTCTTTCCTTAACGGTAGTACATGCATTGTGTTGATGGGAACTGACTATAATAGGATATAACACCAGCTACTAACTAAAATAATCTGTTGCATATAGGTGGAAAAAAATTCAGTGTGCTTTGTCACAGTAGCGCAGCATGTGAATTTATAAAAATACTGTGACACACGGTGATAGAAAAGAGGTATAAACCCCATGTGACATACTCTCAGTCAATAGTGCAACATGTCACGTCAAATCCTAAAATGCGAGTATCTTACAGAGATAGGGAAGATCGAATGAAGCAGAGTTAGCTTAGGCTGTTACAGAACATCATTGGCAAGACTGTGAAAGATTACTGTTGTATGATTGCTTCAAGAGTGATGTCCCTTTAAGAACTCAGTATCCTAATGAGCTAAGTACCAGGACATAGTCATAAACTAGAAGCAATAGGCACTCTGCAACCGTAACACCCTAGATAAAGGTTCTGTACATAGTTTGCTTTGTATTGTATATGCTAGTTTAGCTGTTAATAAACCTGTTCGAGATCTTCAAAGAAACTGGAATTCATGTACCTCATTGTGTTTCTTAAGATAACACAAAGAACACATGACATGTTGGCAGGTGTGGTGAAAAGGCCAGCTTTAACCTGGAAGACCACAGGCAAAACAGCAAACCAGTGAAGAAACTTTAAAACAAGTACCTGAAAAGAGCAAAGTAAATACTGGCCCAAACAGTTGAAAGAAGAAAAAACTTACTTCCAGCTGTGGGAGACAGAGCACTGAACGACAGGCTGCAAATAAATTCCTGTGATCCGGTGAGTCATTGTGCCGATGGTCGAAGAATCCTTGTTTACAAAAAAGCTTTGAAGTGCTTAAAAAATTGATTTTTTTAAAGCCTCTGTGGGAGAGAGAAAAAAAATGGGGAAAGCCCAATTCCTCTCTCAGGCCGATTGAGGTTGTCGCCATTACAGGAGATGTTCAAAATAAAAGCACGAGAAACCCTGAATGCTGCACACTATCCATTGAAGCAGTCAAGCTGAAAAATCATTAAACCACTCAACTGCAAAGAAGATAAATAAACTGTCGCAAAACTGCCTATGAACAGCTGTGTAAACATATAGGCTGAAGTGCTGAAAGCAAAATAAACAGAGAACACTGTCAAGTACCTGTTACACTCCATCAAAGCCATCAGATAAATAAAGAGAATTTCTGAAAGGGGAAAGCGCACAGTGAATAGAACAAGTTTTAAAACCAGTTTCAAACCACAAATAGATAAGTCATAACAAATATAGTGCTGCAGGCACACATGGAGCTGAACAAAGTTAAATACAGAGCAGAAAGCAAAAGAACAGCAGAAAGATGGATATCAAATTTCCCAGCATGAACTGGAAGGCCATTGATATCCTATCTGCTTCACAGACCAAGCAGTTGTAGAACCAGAAAAGCAGGCTGTGAAAATACTGATAGCAGTTCTAAATGAGGGGCTAACAGAATAAATACCTCTGGCTTATCTGAAGAGGACCAGAAAGATCCTGCAAAGATATGGAGTAAGTGCCAGAATATCATCATCGGGTAAGAGTGAATTTTAGAATTCATCGCCTGGAATCAATATCCTACAGGCAACAGCCACAGGAATCAATAGATCAACTCATCTGTAGATTCCATAGTAAGGGCTACAAATGTGATTTTTCAGAAACTGAACGTCGGAGCAAATAATGGAGCTGGTGATTGTCTTAACACCTATTGAACCATTTCAAAAAGACCTCATGGAAAAAAGAAAGGTCACAGCATTGATGCGCTGCTAGAAGATGGCAGGAAATACAATGACATTGGAGCTGGACAACAGCATCTGCAAGCACTAGGTGCAGCCGACAGTATCGGCATTATAACCAAATTGCAAAAAGCAAGCAAGCTGTGTGGTAAGTGTGGTTTGGCCAATCACTGCAAAGTTTTCCTGAATTTCAAGACCTGTGCAGGCCATCTGGTACAAAAAGACACTGGGCCCACCTATGCAAGAAATCTGGCTCCAAATATGCAACAAGAAATCACAATAGGGCACAAACAAACAGAAGACAGGCACAGCAGCAGGGCAACAGCAAAGAGGACAGCACTAGAGAACTGTGTAAATGCAAGCTGATGCACAAAGTCCACAGCCAAATAGACCCAAGACAAGGTTCAGAGTGGAGCAATTCTCATCCAGAAGACGAGCAGGGTTTCACATTGTGAACCTGACACATTATATTGATGCAGTCAAACAACTGGAAGCTTTTGCTACTATGAACATCATGTTCCCAAAGGAAGTTGGCAAACACACACCCAGGATTAAGACTGAATCCAGAGCCAGTACAAATATCCAAATCCTGAAGGATATGTCCCGGGGTTGTTGGAAATTAATGATACAACTGACAACTGCAAAGTTAACTGCATACAATGTGTCACCTATCCCTTGCAGTGGCACACTAACAATGCAATTAAGCTATGGCACCTTGGCATAGAAACCACAAATATTTTGCCTGGTAGACACGAGCGGAGCAGCAGTGGTAGGACTGCCAGTGTGTAAAGACCTTAACATTGTAACTATCCACAAGGTCACCAAAGTACCCATTACAGCAGAAGAGGCCAAGGGTACCTGCTTTGTGTCAGTCCATGACCTACAACAAATGTACCCGGACAGGTTCGTCACTATAGGAGATTTCAAAGGCGATGCCGTACTGCAGCTCAGAGAGGATGCAATTCCATCAGTTGACCCTCCCAGACAGTACAGCATGAACATACAAGAAAAGCTTAAGCACGAGTTGGATGACATGGAACACAATGGCATATCCGTCATGTGCATCATCACACAGACTGGTGCAGTTCAATTACATGCATACTAAAGAATGATAGCGCAATCAGGATATGTCTAGATCCAAGGAGTCTAAACCTCTCCCTAAAGAGATGCCCCACAAGATTCCAACACGAGAGGAATTGAATCCCAAGTTCACGGGAACCACATTCTTCTCCAAGTTGGATGCTAAACATGGATATCGGTCAGTACACCTAGCTAAGCAATCTCAGGATGTTTTCAGAACACCATTTGGAAGATATTGCTTCCAGAGACTACCCTTCTGTTTATCTGTTAGTCAAGATCTGTTTCAGCAGCATATGGACAGAATTATAGAAAACATGTCTGGGATGTATTTGCATTGCCGATGTTATTGCAATAATGGGCAAAAGCAAAGAAGAGCATGATCAAAATCTCCATTCCCTGATGGCAGTAGCTCATTGTGCAGGGCTTGTTTTTAACAGCAAGAAGTGCCAGGTGAATGTAAGTCTGATCAATTTCTTTGACACCATCTATTCAGGTTGCAGAATCCTTCCTGACCCAGACAATGCTGAAGATGTAAGGTACATGCCTACTCCACAAGATAAGGAAGATCTACAGAGATTACTTGGATTTTTCAACTTCTTGGCACCATACATTCCAAATTTTTCTGACAAAGCATCATCACTGAGAGAACACCTAAAGAAAGACGTACCATATGTATGGCAGGAGGACCATCAGCATATGTTTGAGTCTCTCAAACAAGCATTGTCAGCAGAAACCTGTACCCTGCAGTACTATGATCTAAGGAAGAAGACAATCCTGGAAGTCGACACCTCACAGAAAGGGCAAGGAGCGTGCATCCTGCAGGATGGAAAACCAATTGCATTCGGATCCAATTGTCTATCCTCAGCACAATCCAATTACTCAAACATTGAGCGTGAAACACTTGCTCTGGTGTTTGGGATCACAAGATTCCACATTTACCTGTCCGGTAAGTATTTCACTGTGGAAAACGACCACAAATCACTGGAGATGAGCCGGCACAAACCATTGACAAGTGCATCACCTCGACACAGCGCCTCTTAGCGAAAGTATAGGGGTACGACTTCGATGTCTGCTGCATACCGGGTACCAAAATGGTCACCTCAAATACGCTGAGCAGACTGCCAAACCCGAACGAGAAGGAAGAAGTTCCACTGGATCTACAAGTAGACAACATGGACATCGAGGTGGAAGATGTTCTCAAAATTGATTTATTGCATTTTGGTCAGCACAAAGGTGACCAACTACAATCAGAAACAGCCAATGGCCCACAGCTGAAGGCACTGTGGAGAGTCATCATAGAAGGTTGACCTGATATGGTAAAAGAGGTGCGAGAAACCATCAGATGCTTTTGGCCTTATATCTCGAGAGGCGTCACCTTCAAAGGAAAGCAAGTGATTGTGCCCAAAGATTTCCAACAGGACATCTTGTCACAACTTCACCAAGGTCATATGGGCATAGAGCGAACAAGACGGCTGGCACGAGACACTGTTATTGGCCAGGGATCAATGGTGACATTGAAAATTTGGTGAGACTGGGCGAGGCATGCCAGATCCACCTATCACAACAACGTAAAGAACCTCTACTTCCTCATGAGATTCCATCAGTCCCTTGGTCCAAAATCGCCACTGATCTATTTTCCGTGAATGGAAACGATTTTATCTTAGTCACCGATTATTTCTCCAAATTTTCAATTGGCAGACAGGTAACAGCACGGTCGTCACAGACATATTGAGTGCCATATTCAGTCCATTTGGTGCACCTGAAGAAATAATTTCGGACAATGGACCACAGTATATAGGCAGATCTTTCAGGGATATGTGTGCCAAATGGGGTGTAAACCATGTAATGTCCTCACCACATTACCCTAGATCTAATGGTCTTGCAGAACGAATGATTCACACAGTTAAATTACTTATCCTGAAGTGTAGGACAATGCAATAAGATGTTTGTGTTGCCATGCTACACCTCCAAACTACACCAATGGATATGGGCTTACCGTAACCAGCAGAGATCATCTTTGGCAGATAAGTGCGAACGATTCTGCCAAATGATCATCTGTCCAAATACTCTGAGATACGGGCGACACTGTTGGAAAAACATGGGAGAATGAAGATGGCGCATGACCGGCACGCAGGGACGGAACTACCTCAGTTACATTTAGGACAAAAGGTCAGTGTCATACACCCCACAATGAGAACATGGTTACTCGCAGAAGTATCCAAAGTATGCAGTGAGTCTAGATCCTATGAGATTACAACATCTAGCGGAGCAGTGTTGAGGAGGAACTGAAGCCAATTAAGAAAAGTGTGCAATACTCCAATTGCGCACTGCGGACCCGAAAGAACACCCTCTGATGCTGAGGGTGTGACAAAACAACAGAACAACAACCGACACATTGACAACTTGTCTGCACACCAAAAACAGCCAAGGGTAAAATTCAGATCCCCAGAAGGTTATACCATTAACAAGATCTGGAATAGCTGTCAAACCACCAAAACAATATATGGACTATGAAGCTTCGGCACTCGTAAATTTCACAATCCTTGTCCTCATACTTGTAGATTTTATAATCTATGTCCCTGGAGCACTAATTTTGATGTTATCCAATGTTATGTGTTTTTACGTATAGTGTATGAGACTAACCTTTGTAAAGAAAGGGGATGTTGTATGAATGTTTCAAGAGTGATGTCCCTTTAAGAACTCAATATGCTAATGAGCTAAGTACCAGGATTTAGTCATGTGACTAGAAGCCATAGGCACTCTGCAACAGTAACACCCTAGACAAAGGTTCTACACATAGTTTGTTCTGTATTGTATATACTAGTTTAGCTGTTAATAAACCTGTTAGAGATCTTCAAAGAAACTGGAATCCACACACCTCATTGCGTTGCTTAAGAAAACACAAAGAATACATGACAATTACCTTTTTTATTAAATCTAGAGGAACGCAACAGAATAAAAAGATGTACCATTTAATATGGTTGATTTTTCTTGGAAGGCGCTATTTGAGGTCATTGGGGTCGAGTTTGACTTTTAGGTGCCTGAGTAGCAGAGAAAGTGTGTACCTCAGTATATTCTGTCCCTTACTATCTCTCTTCTTTTGCATATATCCTAAAAGTCCACTAGGGTTTATGCTTGAGGAGATTGAGGGAGATCTCATTCCCAGCACCATGTTCCAAAGATCGCTTTGACCCCTCTCAGTCTTCTACCAGTGGAGGTTCATTTAGGAGCACTAGGATAGATAGACATGCACCTTTGGAAAATTAAGGAAGAGGGAAGCGCCATGGTGATGAAGAGTAGACAGATGTGTCTATTGTTGGTTAATAAATAATCGTTAAAACTCAAACACTGTTCTATTTGTGACTTTTTACTGTAGCTGTACAGAGAATGCATATGTTGATGTGTACACTTAAGATTTGGGACTAGGAGGAGCGCGCAGGGTTGACTGGGAGGACTTGCATTGATTATGGTACAGAACTATTGCATGGGAAGGTAGAGGGAGGATTCATGTCGTTGACAGTGGCTATCTGGAAAAAAGCTAGACAAATATCGTTAGCAGTTGTCATTAGGGGCTTATAGTTGCTGTTTTTCAGTGAGTGAAAAAGAGTCACAGCATTCTGAAGCTATAAAGCCAATTTTAATTCAAAAGCCCAAAATTTAAGTCAGATTGGGAGTCATTTTTAACTCCAGCCCAAAACAGGCGTGGAGTCCATAGCATATCTGTGGCACTCACCCAAAGTCAAAGTTGGGAGGCCTGAACTATTTGAGGTTTGGATCTCATTGGAATTTAACCAACAAGCTGCGGGGGTTAAAGAGGTGCTCGCCATTGCAGCTCGCCTATTTTGGCTTCTGCCGGCTTCTTTTTGAAGCCAGCAGGCAGGTTAGGCCTGTTAGGAGGAGGAAATCCATGGGGAGGGTGGGGTGGGGAGGGGCAATGGCAGCAGCAATGATCATATCGGAAACTAATGTACCAGAGGACAATGCAAAATTGGTTCTCTTTTGCATCATCAGGACTCGACCAATTGGCTGGAAGCACCAGTCCCCAAGAGACATTGCACTGATCGTAAAGAGAGTGGAAGTGGCCCAGCAAACACTTCAATATAGGCCCTTCAGCATATCCAGGAAGTGGGAGATCAGGTTGGGAGGAGATAAGGAGATTAGGCTGATCAGAGGGAGGAGGACATCAGGATGGAGGTAGGTGAGGAGATTGGGATGGATGGGAGGGGAGTGGTTAGAAGAGCAGGAGAACAGGATAGGGGGGTGATAAGATAGGGATGGGGAGAAGTGGGGAGATTGGAATGACAGAGGTGAGAAGTTTGGGACAGGTGAGGTGTGAGGAAATCAGGATAGAGTTGAGGAGATTACGATGGGGGAGGGTGTGGCAATCAGGATGTGGGGTGGGTGAGGAGATCAGGATGGGGGCAGGGTGAGGAGAAGAGTTTGGGGGAGGGTGGGGAGATCAGTATGGGGCAGAGTGAGGAGATCAGGATGGGGGGAGGGTGAGGAGATCAGGATGGGGCAGAGTGAGGAGATCAGGATGGGGGGAGGGTGAGGAGATCAGGATGGGGGGAGGGTGAGGAGAACAGGATGGGGGGAGGGTGAGGACATCAGGATGGGGCAGAGTGAGGAGATCAGGATGGAGGGAGGGTGAGGAGATCAGGATGGGGGAGGGTGAGGACATCAGGATGGGGGCAGGGTGAGGAGATCAGGATGGGGGGAGGGTGAGGAGATCAAGATGGGGGAGGGTGAGGAGATCAGGATGAGGCGAGGGTGAGGAGATCAGGATGGGGCAGGGTGAGGAAAACAGGATGGGGGGAGGGTGAGGAAAACAGGATGGGGGGAGGGTGAGGAGATCAGGATGGGGGGAGGGTGAGGACATCAGGATGGGGCAGAGTGAGGAGATCAGGATGGGGCGAGGGTGAGGAGATCAGGATGGAGGGAGGGTGAGGAGATCAGGATGGGGGAGGGTGAGGAGATCAGGACGGGGGCAGGGAGGAGATCAGGACGGGGGGAGGGTGAGGAGATCAGGATGGGGGGAGAGTGAGGAGATCAGGATGGGTGCAGGGTGAGATCAGGATGGGGGGAGGGTGAGGAGATCAGGATGGGGGGAGGGTGAGGAGATCAGGATGCGGGGAGGGTGAGGAGATCAGGATGCAGGGAGGGTGAGGAGATCAGGATGCGGGGAGGGTGAGGAGATCAGGATGGGGGGAGGGTGAGATCAGGATGGGGGGAGGGTTAGGAGATCAGGATGGGGGGAGGGTGAGCAGATCTGGATGGGGGAGGGTGAGCAGATCAGGATGGGGGGAAGGTGAGGAGATCAGGATGGGGGGAGGCGGAGATCAGGATGGGGGGAGGGTGAGGAGATCAGGATGGGGGGAGGGTGAGGAGATCAGGATGGGGGGAGGGTGAGCAGATCAGGATGGGGGGAGGGTGAGTAGATCAGGTTGGGGGGAGGGTGAGATCAGGATGGGGGGAGGGTGAGCAGATCAGGATGGGGGGAGGGTGAGCAGATCAGGATGGGGGGAGGGTGAGGAGATCAGGATGGGGGGAGAGTGAGGAGTTCAGGATGGGGAGAGAGTGAGGAGATCAGGATGGGGGTAGGGTGACGAGATCAGGATGGGGGGAGGGTGAGGAGATCAGGATGGGGTGCGGGAGAGGAGATCAGGATGTAGGGAGGGTGAGCAGATCAGGATGGGGGGAGGGTGAGGAGATCAGGATGGGGGGAGAGTGAGGAGATCAGGATGGGAGGAGGGTGAGGAGATCAGGATGGGAGGAGGGTGAGGAGATCAGGATGGGGGGGGAGTGATGAGATCAGGATGGGTGCAGGGTGAGATCAGGATGGGGGCGGGTGAGATCAGGATGGGGGGAGGGTGAGGAGATCAGGATGGGGGGAGGGGGAGGAGATCAGGATGAGGGCAAGGTGAGCAGATCAGGATGGGGGGAGGATGAGGAGATCAGGATGAGTGCAGGGTATGATCAGGATGGGGGGAAGGTGAGGAGATCAGGATTGGGGGAGGGTGAGAAGATCAGGATGGGGGGAGGGTGAAGAGATCAGGATGGGGGGGAGAGTGAGGAGATCAGGATGGGGGGAGGGTGAGATCAGGATGGGGGGAGGGTGAGAAGATCTGGATGGGGGGAGGGTGAGATCAGGATGGGGGGAGGGTGAGAAGATCAGGATGGGGGTGTGTGAGGAGATCAGGATGGGGGGAGGGTGAGAAGATCAGGATGGGGGGAGGGTGAGGAGATCAGGATGGGGGGAGAGTGAGGAGATCAGGATGGGGGGAGAGTGAGGAGATCAGGATGGGGGGAGAGTGAGGAGATCAGGATGGGGGGAGGGTGAGAAGATCAGGATGGGGCAGGGTGAGATCAGGTTGGGGGGAGGGTGAGATCAGGATGGGGGGAGGGTGAGGAGGTCAGGATGGGGCAGGGTGAGATCACGATGGGGGGAGGGTGAGAAGATCAGGATGGGGGGAGGGTTTGGAGATCAGGATGGGGGGAGGGTGAGGAGATCAGGATGGGGGGAGGGTGAGGAGATCAGGATGAGATCAGGATGGGGGAGGGTGAGATCAGGATGGGGGAGGGTGAGGAGATCAGGATGGGGGGAGGGTGAGGAGATCAGGATGGGGGCAAGGTGAGGAGCAGGATGGGGGGAGGGGGAGGAGATCAGGATGGGGCAGGGTGAGATCAGGATGGGGGTAGGGTGAGGAGATCAGGATGGGGGAAGGGTGAGGAGATCAGGATGGGGGGAGGGTGAGATCAGGATGGGGGCAAGGTGAGGAGCAGGATGGGGGGAGGGGGAGGAGATCAGGATGGGGCAGGGTGAGATCAGGATGGGGGTAGGGTGAGGAGATCAGGATGGGGGAAGGGTGAGGAGATCAGGATGGGGGGAGGGTGAGATCAGGATGGGGGCAAGGTGAGGAGCAGGATGGGGGGAGGGTGAGGAGATCAGGATGGGGCAGGGTGAGATCAGGATGGGGGGAGGGTGAGAAGATCAGGATGGGGGGAGGGTGAGGAGATCAGGATGGGGCAGGGTGAGATCAGGATGGGGGGAGGGTGAGAAGATCAGGATGGGGGGAGGGTGAGAAGATCAGGATGGGGCAGGGTGAGATCAGGATGGGGGGAGGGTGAGAAGATCAGGATGTGGGGAGGGTGAGGAGATCAGGATGGGGCAGGGTGAGATTAGGATGGGGGGAGGGTGAGATCAGGATGGGGGGAGGGTGAGGAGATCAGGATGGGGCAGGGTGAGATCAGGATGGGGTGAGGGTGAGAAGATCAGGATGGGGGGAGGGTGAGAAGATCAGGATGGGGGGAGGGTGAGGAGATCAGGATGGGGGGAGGGTGAGGAGATCAGGATGGGGGGAGGGTGAGATCAGGATGGGGGGAGGGTGAAATCAGGATGGGGGGAGGGTGAGGAGATCAGGATGGGGGCAAGGTGAGGAGATCAGGATGGGGGGAGGGTGAGGAGATCAGGATGGGGGGAAGGTGAGGATATCAGGATGGGGGGAGGGTGAGGAGATCAGGATGGGGGGAGGGTGAGGAGATTAGGATGGGGGCAAGATGAGGAGATCAGGATGGGGGGAGGTTGAGGAGATCAGGATGGGGGAGGGTGATGAGATCAGGATGGGGGCAAGGTGAGGAGATCAGGATGGGGGGAGGGTGAGATCAGGATGGGGGGAGGGTGAGGAGATCAGGATGGGTGCAGGGTGAGGAGATCAGGATGGGTGCAGGGTGAGATCAGGATGGGGGAGGGGGAGGAGATCAGGATGGGGGAGGGTGAGGAGATCAGGATGGGTGCAGGGTGAGGAGATCAGGATGGGTGCAGGGCGAGGAGATCAGGATGGGCGGGGTGAGGAGATCAGGATCAGGGTATTTGGAGAGATCAGGATGTGGGAGGTGGAGCAATCGAGATGGGAGTTGAGGAAAGTGTGATTGATGGAGGGTTGGAGGAAAACAGGAGAACAGAATGTGGGATGTGAGGAGTTTGGGATGGGTGGATGTAGATTGAGATAGGGAGTTAGGGAAATCGGGATGGCTGGGAGATGATTGAGATAGGGAGGTGGGGAAATCGGGATAGGTGAGGAGGGTAAGAATGTGGTCTCCTCTACATTGTGGAGACCAGACGCAGATTGGGTGACCGCTTTGCGGAACACCTCTGCTCAGTCTGTAAGCATGACCCCGAGCTTCCGGTTGCTGGCCATTTCAACACACCCCCTGCTCTCATGCTCACATCTCTGTCCTGGGATTGCTGCAGTGTTCCAATGAACATCAACGCAAGCTCGAGGAACAGCATCTCATTTACCGATTAGGCACACTACAGCCTGCCTGACTGAACATTGAGTTCAATAATTTCAGAGCATGACCGGTCCCCCTTTTTATGCTTAAGTTAACTCTGCTTCTCTCTACACAGATGCTGCCAGACCTGCGGAATATTTCCAGCATTTTTTGTTTTTATATCAGATTTCCAGTATCTGCAGTATTTTGCTTTTACTTTAGGGTAAGAACATCAATTGGGATGGTGGGTGAGGGGATCGGGCTGGGAGGAGAGGGGTTACGGAGATCGGGCTGGGAAGGAAGAAGTTAAGGAGACTGGGCTGGGAGGGGAGCGGTTAAGGAGATTGGGATCAGGGTTGAGGAAATTGTGATGGGTGGGGGGGGGCGGTGAAGGGAACAGGACGGGAGGATGGGGAGATCAGAATGGGGAGAATAAAGAGTTCGGGTAGGTGAGTGTGAAACAATAGTGGTGGCTGAGGGGTGAGGAGGTCAGAATGAGTTGGGGGTTAGGAGATTGTGATGCCGCGGTGGGGGGAGTGAAGCGATCAGGTTGGGGGAGGGTAAGGCGATCAAAATGGAGAGCGGTTGTGAGTGGTGGACAGCAATTACCATGTGGAGCCAGGAGAAGCAATCTGTGATGATTTGAGACAGCAATTGCTTTTCTACCAGTACCTTGTGGTTGTTTCAAATTTTTGAAAGACTTTTTCAGTTTTGGTGGCCCAATTTCCAGGCCACTGAGAGTTTGACATCAACAACTAATAAATGATTCCGTTCTCAGCTTAGCTGTTGATGACCATCTCGGTGACAATACTTATATTCTCTGTCTCATTTTCCCCTTCCTATCATGAAACAAAAGAATGATGGTCCTGAAGAAGTCATCCCCTTGATTCCAACATTTCTTTAAAGGCAGAAGCAAAAGAAAGAGGAGATTTGGGAGAAAATTTAACATACTTTTTTGTGATTATCATGAATATTCTGTTAGCTACTTTCAACCCTATTTCACATCAGTCATTAAATATCTTTAAAAGTCAAGTTGCCTTTCTGGCTTGGCAGTATATTTTTATGGCAAAATAGCTAGAAGGCATTATTATAAATGTCTTGCAAGGAGAAGAAGAGATAGGATATTTACTTAAGACAGACCTCTTAGTTCACTAATAAGGTTAACATTGTCATATTTGATGAATGGGAGCAGAAATCTTAACTTCAAAGTTCAGAGGATTAGGTTACTCTGTAAGCAAGGTGGTACTCTCTCTCTAGCTCCCAAATCCCTTTTTATAATCTTCCACTCTTGTTCAGTAAAAGAAAAATGCTTTGGATAGTAGCCAAAACAGTGCTTTTTCTTGGGCATCATATCCAATTAATATGTTTACCAAGGAGACTGGAATCCCTTTCCCAAGAGGTGGTGGTGCTTTCATGTGGAAAGTCTGGTACTGGCAAACAAGGTCTGGTTCCCTCCTCCTCTTATCTAAAAGTGCTGAGTTGCGTGCAAGCTTTGTACTCATTCATTGATCTGAGCTGATCAAACTGCCTTCCAGTACTCCAAGGTAAAGCCCAAAAGTCTATTAAAAAGGCCACAAAACTCTTACTCATTAGACTATTGTTTTTGCAATTTTCAAAGCCGAGCCACAATGGGAAATCTTCAAAGCATTGCTTTGATGTTGGCATTAATTTTTATCTAACAAAACTGGCTCCAAAGAGAAAGGGACAAAAATGTTTTTATCTGCAAACTTAATTTCACAATTAATGTCCTGTAAGAAAATTACTTGAGATGAGATTTTGTTTCTAATAATTAAATATGATTAAGGGCATTTACCCTCCACAGTGCTGAGATCAGAAAATCTGTGAAATATTTCCGAAATTTTGCATCTTTGCACATCTTCAGTGTATAAAAGTCAAACAGCTATTTGGAAACTGCAGTTAAAGTTGGAGTGTCCAAATGGTTCCAGGTTCGATTCTCGGACTGAGCTGATCTTAGCTGGGACGGTAATTAGACACTGAAAATGGTTTCACCACTGACTTCAATGAAAAGGAAAATCAATGGGCAGCTAATCCACTATTGCTCGATTTATGTCTCCCGATACTAAATTTTACCCATGCCTTGTGTTTCTAAAAAATATCCAAGTACTCAAAGTAGGAAATCTTAACCCAAAGCGTAAAATAAAAATAAAAAGACTTGCATTTATATAGAACTTTTCGCAACCACCAGATGTCTTAAAGCACTCTACAGTCAATTAAGTATTTTTGAACCAAAAGCCAGAATTTTACGCCCCCCCCCCCGCAAAGAGTGGGAAGGTGACGGGGGTGTAAAATGGAGCGGGACACTCGGGGGGCCCTTCCTGACCCGCTCCCCCCTCCGCTGCAACTTTACACAGACCACTTAATGGCCACTTAAGGGCCTCCGCCCACCACCATGGGGATTTTACCCATGGCTGGTCTGGCAGCCCAAGCCCGGGAGAAGCCGCCTGACAAGAGCAGGCGGCTCTCTGACAGCTTTTTGGGGGGGGGGGGGGCTCGTGATCAGGCACCCTGTGCCCGACGGAGGGCTACTCCCGCTGCCCCAACCACCCCCAGCACCCAACATGCTCCCTCGTCCCCCAATCGACCACCCTTGCTTCGACGGGACCCATCCAATCACCCCCGGCGAGGCACCCAAAACATACCTGGGTTCCGGGGCTCCTGACATCTTCTTTACAACGGCTGGTTTGCAGTCCTGGCAGTGGCCACTGCTCCTGGTAGTGCTGCTGGGACAGAGAGCTGCCGGCCCTCTGATTGGCTGGCAGCTCCATTAGGCGGGACTTCCTGCCTCAATGAGGTGGAAGTCCCACCTAAGTCCAATTAAAGGCTTGGGGATTGCAAAATGCGGATCGGATCCCCAGGCCAGGCGGAGGCGGGTTCGCCACCGACTTTTCAGTTGGTGGATGGCTCCCGTCCACCAAGGGTAAAAGTCTGGCCATAGTCACTGTTCTAGTGTAGGAAATGCAGCAGGCAATTTGCATTAACAAACTCCCACAAACCGTAATATGATAATGACCAGATAATCTGTTTGTTTAGTGATGCTGATTGAGGGATAAGTATTGGCCAGGACACCATGTGCCATGAGATGTTTTACATCAGGAGCGTCCAACTTTTCATATGGGGAGCCATATTACAATTTTTGTCCTGCATAAGGGGCCGGTGAGAAAATTTGGAAAGATAAGGGCATTAAAAATTTATCCTACTATTAGTGAAAACAAATGTCCATTTTTGTGAAGTAGCTTTCAATAAGAAGACAATTTATTGACTTACGTTCTTGTCACTATGTTGAACACTGATTTAGTGACAGACCTGGCATTATTTTTGCTTGTATCAGTATTCAATCTCTGCCCATACACTTGATATAGCAAGTGTTCCAGATAGATGTCCATCTGTCAGGAGTGATCGAGATCTCTTTCTCTCCCCTCTTTCCATCTATCTGTCTCCCCCTCTCCTGCCGCGCTCCATCTGTGCACTCACCAAAAATGTAGATTATAGAGGCAGGCTGTGAATGCTGCCATGATGGCCAGGATTTTACTGAGTTCCCGATGTCAGACTCCATGGCTGGGTTGGGGGGAGGTCAGAAGATCATTCCAGCAGATGCCAGGAGTGCCAGGCCTGATCTATCATCGGTGGCGAGGCTCCATGGTGGCCCCTCCCCCACCAATCGCTGGGCGATAGGAACTGGATTATAGAATTATTTAAATTATTGGATTATTTAAATTAATGAAATGAATGCATTTAAATTAAATCAACAGCGATCTTACCATCAAACCGCGATCTTCCGAGTGGCGGCCAGCACTCATGCACCCTCACTTTCACGTCCAGGGAAACCAGGTGCTACCGTGGTAGGAAAGGGGGGCACTTATGAATTTTAGTGCTGTTGGGTTAAGAAAGGGCTTTATTGCAAATTACTAGTGCGGGGGCGGGTGAGAAGGTCAATTTTGATTGTTTTTGTGGGGGAAGGTCAAGTATTGAAGGTAAGTGTTTTGGGGGGGAAAGAGGGCAAATGTTGATTTTAATTGTTATTGGGGGGAATGGGCGATAGAGTTATCGGCGGTACTTTGTGTGGGGGGGAGGGTGGGGTAATGCTTTAAAACGTTAAATGACCCGGCATGGCTGGCTGCCCTTTAAAAATGGCACCAGTGCCTGTTCATAAGCAGCTGATGCCATCGCTGCCATCAGAGAGCCCACATCCTCCATGTGATTCGCCTGACCAGCTCATTATGCTGGGCTACCACGAGGCTCACCACGGCCACTCCCAGCAGCAGGAGAAGAACATCCAGCCCATTGTGTGAGAGCAAGGTCTTAACAAACTTACAGCTGCCCACCAATGTGCCTGACATTCTGGCAGTTTACATCCACAGGCCAAATGGCAACCTTCAAAGGGCCAAACTCTAACCCACAGGCTGTCTGTTGGACAGCCACATTTTATATCCACCTGAGAGAGCAGACAGGGCCTCAGTTTAACATTTCATCCAAATTGCAATATCTTCAACAGTGCAATGCTCCCTCAGTACTGTATTGGTAGCTTTTATTTTCTTGCATTTAAGTCCTAGAGTAGGATTTGAACTTAGTACTTTGCAGGACAGAAGTGAGAGTGCAAACACCTGAGCTACAGTTGCATTAGTGCAAAAAATATTTGGAATAATAGAACATTGACTCTTTAAATTGGTACAGATTATTTTGTACGATGTGGGTTAGACAAATAAAAACCTTGTTGTAGAAAATGTTATTTTTGTGACAATATTCAAGGTTTTGCAGTAAAGCTCGGGTTCAGGAACATGTAACGATTTAGTTTTTTTATTCTTTCATGGGATGTGGGCGTCGCTGGCAAAGCCAGCATTTGTTGACCATCCCATATTGCCCTTGAGGAGGTGGTGGTGAGCTTTCTTCTTGAATCGCTGCAGTCCATCTGGTGTGGGTAAACCCATAGTACTTGAGTATTGCTGAAAATAGAGACATGTTGTCAAAGCTTTCTGTCTTGTACTCATCAGGACAATCCACAAGAATACCAATGTAAGGGAAAACAACAACTTTATACTGTATGAGAAGAGAGTGCTGATTGGTTGACAAATAAACTCTGATTGGTAGAGGTGTTGCCGTGGAGAATGCACCAGCTCATGGAAACTGACAGTTAACTGCCAAGCTTTGTTTGAAATTTAAACCAGGCAGCTTGACTCTGATTGGTCAAGGCATTTCCCTGAGGAATGAACTCGCGAATGGCAGTCACTTATTTTGTTTGGCTGAAACAAGCGCGATGTTTGTACATGTTCTTTCTGTCTGCAAAGAACAGGGTCCTGTGTATTAATATATGTAGCTTCTAGTATGCGCAAATGCACCACATTGCAAGCCCGACTGACAATCTTAAATTGCGTGAATTACACTGACAATCTTAAATTAATTGTCAGTGTAATTCTTAGCACACTGAGGATTATTTAGCAAATGTTGTCCAATCACGGAATCACATCTGATGTTGGACACTGTGTTTTGAGTTTTGCAAGCATGGGCTAGTTGGGTATGGCCTGTACTTTGCTCATTGCGAACAGTGGAAGGGACAGGTTGTTTGATATGATCCGCCAGTCTTTGGGACTTATGGCTGATATACCTAGCATCACACTGGCATTGAAATTCATATATCACATTACTCATGCGTGTGATAGACAGGATGTCTTTTGGCTTTATGACAGCAAACAGCACACATAGCAGTGTGAAACAGCTAGCTTCACTTGTTGCTCAATGTTTTGGGATACATTACCCTTCCAGGGTAATTTGCAGTAGACTGGGCACTTTTCAAGGCTGAAAATGACAGCCTTAGGCCCATTCATAAGTTTGCACGATATACAGCGATAAATTATCTGATCAGGGTAGCCATTGTCATGCAGGATGTCTTTGATTTGCCCTATTCCAGAATCAAGCTTGTATGGTGAGCAAATGGCTCGGGCCCTATTTACGAGGTTGCTGATAAGGCCAATCTTATAGCGTGGGGAACTGTAAGAATCCCAACGTCTATATCGACCAGTGAAGGTAGCTTTGCGGTAGACCGTGGTAGAGAACCCCTTAGCAGATTTCTCAACTGGTGTATCAAGGAAAGGGAGCTCATTTGACTGCTCCATTTCAAAGGTGAATTTGAGCGCAGGATGGAGCCCATTAAGACGCGTAAGGAAATTATTGCATGCAGCTGCGGATTCAAATATAGCAAACGCATCATCTACATATCAGAAATATGCAAGAGGTAGGAGATTAGGTGTCGTTCCCTCAAAGACACGTTTCTCATGGAACCTAACAAAGATATTTGGGAGAGCTGGGCCTAGAGGGGATCCCATGGCAACACCATCTATTTGGGCATACATGGTATCATTAAAACTGAACTCAACTGTGCGAGTTGTCAAGTTCATAAGTTCAATGAATACTGATTCACGCAATGATGGTGGGTATAGATTGCCATGAGATAGTGCTGCAGCGCAAATATCTATGGCTTCTTTAAGTGGTGCATTGGTGAATATGCTAGCAATGTCAAATAAGCGCATGGACATGGCATTGCTATTGATATACAAGTCCTGTATGGTCTTCGCAAATGTAGAATCATAGAATCATAGAAAGTTTAAGGCACAGAAAGAGGCCACTTGGCCATTCGTGTCTGTGCCGGCTGAGAAATGATTCACCTATCCTAATCCCACCTTCCAACATGTGGTCTGTAGCCCTGCAGTTTACGGCACTTGAGGTGCATATTCAGACTCCTTTTGAATGAGTTGAGGGTTTCTGCCGATTGGGTGGCAAGTGAACTCCGATTGGTAGAGGCATTGCCACAGAGAATTCACCAGTTTACAGTGATTGGCAGTTAACTGCCAAGCCTTGTTTGAAATTTATACAGTGCTACTATCCAGTAGCAACATGTGTGGTGTTCGCCACTGACAGGATGATGCCATCAAGACAAAAAGACATCCTGCCTATCACACAAATGAGTAATGTGATATATGAATTTCAATGCCAGTGTGATGCTAGGTATATAGGCCGTACGTCCCAAAGTCTGGCAGATTGTATCAAACAACATGTCTCTTCCGCAGTTCGCAACGAGCAAAGTACAGGCTATACCCAACCAGCCCATGCTTGCAAAACTCAAAACAGTGTCCAACATTAGATGTGATTCCGTGATTGGACAACATTTGCTTAATAATCCTCAGTGTGCTAAGAATTACGCTGACAACCAATTTAAGATTGTCAGTCGATCTCGTAGTGTGGTGCATTTGCACGTACTGGAAGCTACATATACTAATACACTGGGCCCTGTTCTTTGCGGACAGAAAGAACATGTACAAACATCGTGCTTGTTTCAGCTAAACAAAATAAGTAACAGCCATTCACTGGTTCATTCCTCAGGGCAATGCCTTAACCAATCAGTCAAGCTGCCTGGTTTAAATTTCAAACAAAGCTTGGCAGCTAACTGTCACTTACCATAAACTGTTGCATTTTCCATGGCAATGCCTCTACCAATCAGAGTTTACTTGCCAACCAATCAGCACTTTCTTTTCATACAGTATAAAGTTGTTGTTTTCCCTTACATTGGTATTCTTGCAGATTTTCCTGATGAGTGTAAGACGAAAAGCTTTGACAACATGTCTCTATTTTCAGCAATATTCAAGTTCTGTGCTACCAAACAATTATTTGTAAACCCATAGTGGGAGGGACTTGCAGGATTTCGATCTAGCAACAGTGCCAGAACGATGATACATTTCCAAGTCAGGATGGTGTGTGACTTGGAGGGGAACTTGCAGATCGTGCTGTTCCCATTCATCTGCAGTCCTTGCTCTTCTAGGTGGAAGAGGTCGCGGGTATGGAAAGTGCTGTCGAAGGAGGCATGGTGAGTTGCTGCAGTGCATCTTGTAGATGGTACACACTGCTGCCACTGTGCATTGGTAGTGGAGGGAGTGGATGTTTAAGGTGGTGGATGGGGTGCCAATCATGCGTTCGTTAATGTATGCCTTTTACCTTTGGGTTCCTGTCAATCACAGAACCAAAACTCAAGGTTGAAGAAATGATCAGCAACATTAACTGTATAAACCACACATGCTTATCTTTGAACCCTGCCATGACTATTTAAATACCTCCACAATGGATGGCTTTGTTGCAAATTTTTAAAAAATTTGCATTGTATATTAAATAGTTGGTCCAGACTGTTGAAAGAAAAAAATCTTGTAACAACTGCAGGACCATGCAGGTTTCATTGCGTATCAGGTCATCCTTTATCTGCTTTCCTTCAGTGTTTGCTGTTTAACACCCTTGAGAATTACATCTTTTAAACAATTTCCTTGCAAGAAACTATTTTTTAGTTTGGTTTTTCATACATGTATCCTTTAAAAAGTTGCTTTGAGGGAAGCAGTAACTCCAGTCCAACTAAATTGCTATTTGTACAAAAAATTTACTAGGTTACACTTAGCAACAGATCAAACATTTTAAACATGCATTTAGGGGAAACCACAAATGCTGTTAAAGCTTTTATTTTGTAAAATGCAAAAGACCATTGAGATTCCTGTAGAATTCAGACAGTGATGTGGTTTTGTTTAGTACAGTCATGATGCATACCAATTTAAATGCAATAGCCTGACATATCTTTGTTATATTTAGTAACTAACAAAGATTACTTTTATAAGAATAAATGTTAATTTTTTAAACTCTGCTTGGTTCCAGGTTCAGGCATAACATTTCCTATTGTAGCTTCTTGCCCTTATCTGACCCCATCTCAGTGTTTACTTTCTTTGTAATGTGCCTAAGCCAAAATATAGCAATAGGCTCGCCGCCAATTTAATTTGCTGACTCAAAAGTTAGAAAGCAATGTTAAAACTGGATGGTGATGCCAGGCATGGTATCGTCAGCTTCGAGAGAAAACTGAGTCTTATTCATTCCAGTCTATCATAAGCCGAGAAAACTATTCTAGTTAGAGTCATAGAGTCATAGAATTACACAGCACAGAAACAGGCCCTTCGGCCCATCGTGTCTGTGCTGGCCATCAAGCACCTAATTATTCTAATCCCATTTTCCAGCACTTGGCCCGTAGCCTTGTATGCTATGGCATTTCAAGTGCTCATCTAAATACTTCTTAAATGTTGTGAGGGTTCCTGCCTCTACCACCCCTTCAGGCAGTGCGTTCCAGATTCCAACCACCCTCTGTGTGAAATTTTTTTTCCTCAAATCCCCTCTAAAGCTCCTACCCCTTACTTTAAATCTATGCCCCTTGGTTATTGACCCCGCCATTAGGGGAAGAAGTTTCTTCCTATCTAACCTATCAAAGCCCCTCATAATATAGTATACCTCAATCATGTCAACCCTTAGTCTTCTCTGTTCTAAGGAAAACAACCCTAGCCTTTTCAGTCTCTCTTCATAGCTGAAATGCTCCAGCCCAGGCAACATCCTGGTGAATTTCCTCTGCACCCTCTTAAGGGCAATCACATCCTTCCTATAGTGTGGTGCCCAGAACTGTACACAGTATTCCAGCTGTGGCCTAACTAGCATTCCTTCCAAATAGCACCCACCTTGTTTTTAACGCCAATAAACAGCCATGGAAATCCTGAATCTGCCCTAACTGTGAAGAGTTCAATCAGTTGCCTGCAGGTGGAAGTGCATTTACTCAGGGGAAAAAATATGTCCAGTGACAGTGTGACTCAACCACAACAATCTCAGAGCCTATTCACATCTTCCTGTGTCAGCCTTGGCTCAGTGATAGCACTCTCACTCCTGTCAGAAGTTGATGGGTTCAAGTCCCAGTCCAAAGAATACAGTACACGATTGAGGCTGAAACTTCATTGCAGTGCTGAAAAAGTGCTGCATTGTCAGGTTCTTAATCACAAGTTTCATTCACAATCTTAGTTCACAAAGCATTAAAAGGTAGTGGGCAGGTACAGAAAGTTAGAAAAACTAATGGAATGTTGGCCTTTACCTCAAGAAGGCTGGAATACAATAGGGAGGAAGTTATGCTTCAGTTTCACGGAGCCTTGCTCAGATACCGGGCTGGATTTTAAGGAGCCCTCGATATCGGGGTTCATGGCAGGGTGGGACTGAAGATGGCCCCAGATGAGGCCTGCCACAGACCTTGACACTGAAGGGCCCGGCCCGATCGTCCCGGCGGCGTCAGGCACTGTGTCGGCCCCCTGCCATTTGGCGACGGGAGCACAATCACCATATGCAAATAAAGTAAATTAATAGATTTGCATCTACTTACCATTAATCTTGATGTCCTGCAGCGATCTTCGGCCCAGAGGCAGGCACACTCGCGTCTTCAGATCCCCGTCCGGGAAAACTAAGCACAACATTGGTGGGGTTGGGGGAGGAGGTACGTTTATCAGTGTGAGGCCTTCGGTCGAACAGGAACAATTTAACATCATGGGTGTAGGGAATGGTGGAAAGGGTTGAAGTTTAAAGTATGTGCAGTTTTGGGGGGGGGATCGGGGGGAAGGTCAGATTGTAAAGGTGAGTGTTTTGGGGGGGAAGGGCAACTAATTAATTTAATTGTTATTCAGGGGTGGGAGAGGGGCTAAAGAGATGTAGTTATTTAATTTAATTAAATCTTTCTTTAAATATTTAAATTTCCCGAAAGGGCTGACCGCCCTTTAAAAATGGCGCCAGCGCCTGCGCATAGGTGGCTGGCACCATTGCCGGGGACGGATAGCCTGCCCCCTCCATGTGATCGGGGTCACGGCCCGCCCCAGCTATTTAAATGAGTCTCTTTGGCTTGCAGCCCATATCAGCGGCAGGCTTATAAAATTGAGCCCATCATTGGGAGTACACCATTCAGTTCTGGGTACTGCACCTCAGGAGGAATATAGTAATCTTGAAGTGGGTACAGCACAGATTCACTAGAATGATACCAGTGCTTAAAGTGTTAAATTACAAGTACAGGTTTAATGAACTTATATCCCCTTGAGTTTAGAAGACTGAAGGATGATATAATCGAGTTGCTTAAAATGACAAAAAAATTTGATGGGGTACATAAAGAGAAACTTTTTCCTCTGGTGGAATTTCACTGAACAAGACGGACTCATTGTAAAATGAGATCAAGGCAGGTGTGCTGCTTTCCCTCTTAGAAGCCTGCCTAAAACTTATATTAGCAGGCCTTGGGCATCAAGATGCAGACCAAGATGTGCCTATAATTTTCATCTGGTCTTTTGCTAACAGTAAACCTTTCAAGGTTAAGTTGGTCTCCCCCATTCATTAGAAATTTTTCTAATGTGCACTTCTTTGCACCACTTGCAGTTATACTACTGTTACGACTGAGGGGGGAGCAGTGCACTGTTAATTTAGTCCCACTTCTCCAGAGGTCACAGCATATCAATAAATTTTCCCACCAACTGAAAAACAGCCAATTACATACTCTATTTGTCCCCCAGAATAAAGCACACTAACCAGGTTTTTTAACCAACAACAACATTTACTATTTATGAATAAACTAAATCTTAAATGATAATGACATAAATCTATATATGAAAAGATTTTTTAAAACTCCTTATTCTTCTTAGACCTCCTGCACATAGACTTGCAATCAAACTCCGGTTAACCAGGTAAAAAGGATATTTTGGCTTACAGCTGTTTCTTAGGAATAAAAAGGAAAAATAAAACAATTAAGTTTGTCACATTCTGGTAGGATATTTTCGGTTCGGAGAGGTGTCCCAGAGTCGAATAGTTGGATGCCACTCGATGTCTCTCCAGGCGAGGTTGATGAACAGTCTGTGATGGGTAGGCATTCAAGGCAATTCATCTGCAGCGGGCTTCACATAGATATTTCAGCAGGGGTGTAACAACAAGTCTGCTTAGGTCTCACAACAGCAGTATAGCAGTAGAAGCTTTCTTCAGATTTCAGGATCTCCCAAAACACAGGAGGCAACAGGAACCACTCTGAAGGCAGGGATTCATCAGAGACAGGAGGCAATAGGAATCTGATACCTCTGACATACAAGGGTTTCTTCTCTAGAGATGCAGCCTTCCTCTATAGAGAGGGTCTTTCTCTCCAGGCAGTCACAGCCAAATTTCAAATGCCTGTTCTTTGTCTAACACACTGGTTTTTAAAAGTGCAAAGCGAAGGGAAAAAACCTTCCTGAGCCAATTACATGACCAGGCAGAGAGTTTCCCCTTCATTCAAAGTGTTGCTCTGAGGAGATCTAAACCCTTTGCTGTTTCCTTGAAATTGCCTACTTTCCAGTTCTTTTGTACAGAGTCAACATCCAAAAATTTCAGCTATTTGTAAGTGTCAGTGCATACTGAGCAAAAATCCTTTTCTCACCTTTTTAAAACACACAGAGTTCTAAGTTCTTCGTACAAAAAATAAAACCCTTGTAACACTACAACTGGTCTAAAGCAAAATAGTTTGAGAAGACGTTTAGAGACACCACCATCTTATGGAAGCAAGTTTTATGAAAAGAATCACAGAATCGTTACAGTGCAGAAGGAGGCCATCCGGTCCATTGGGCTGAAATTTATCCTTTAAACTCAGCGGGGTGCCCACATTTAGCGGCAGCCGCAGAGCCCCCACGATATTACGCATGGGGGCTCATTAGCATCACTGCACCGAGCCGTACACCACCCTCGCCCCCCCCATGTTACGTGGGGAGAGATGGGGCATTCACACAGTGGGAAACCCTTTGACAGCTGTGCAGCAGGTACTGGGCCCTATTTAAAGCGCCCCAGCACCTGCATCCTGACAGCAGTCAAAGAATACTTACCTGACGGCTGAAGAATGGGGCTGCTGTCAATCTGGCAGCAAAGCAGGAAGTGCTGGAGAAACTCAGCAGGTCAGACAGCATCTGTGGAGAGAGAAGCAAAGTTAACTTGACCAAGTTCACAGACCTGAAAGTTAAGTCTGCTTCTCTCTTCACAGATGCTGCCTGACCTGCTGAGTTACCCCAGCACTTTCTGCTTTGCTGCCACATACTTACCCTGCTGTGTCCCAGCGTCCTGTGAAGTTGCAATGCTCTTCTTCCACTCGAGTGTTACTTTGTTTCTTGTAGGCGTGCCACACCTGGGTAAATAATCTTAATTTTGCACATTCCAGGATGTGAGACTTAAATGTACCATAAAATACAAATACACAACAGAAATAAAAGCATAATTGAAGAATATTTACATATAACGGGCTTCTAATCATCTGACTCTGGAAAGCCGCAGACTAATATGCATGTGGAATCTGTATTCATTTCTCTGCTGTTACGTGAAAATATATGTAACTGCAATCGAACAATCAGTGTTAAAAAAACAGGAAAATATGTTCATATTCTAGCTGCATTGCCAACTAGAAATATTACTCCAATAAATATGATCAGCTGCTGCAGAAGCAAAGTGTTTGTGAACATGCATCAATATGTAATAGTCGAAAAACCATGACAACAGCACAGATTTCCTCACTAGTCCTGCATAGGTCTTCAGACCTGTGCAGGACAAACCTTGCAGCCAGAAGTCAGAACAGTTACAGTGTGGAGTCACCTTTGCATTTAAAGGACCACACCAAAAGCCGAGGATGTCAGAGGAGTGCTCTAGGGTGGCCCCACAGTGTAGCGAAGCCTCCCCACTCACTCTCCTCCAGGTTGTGCGGGCAAAGCAGGAGGTCCTTTTCACCAGTGATGATAAGAGGCTCTCCCGCTTGAACAAGGCAGTCTGGCTGGAGGTGGCAGAGGAGGTGAGTAGCCGTGGGGCCATCTGCTGTCAAAGGGTCCAATGCCAGAAGGGGATGAACGATCACTCTCCCAGCCAACCGGAGCCCTCTAGGCCTCATGCGCACAGGGTACGACTGCCAAAGGGCTATCATAGCAACAGCCTTCCTACAGCCAGGCTGCTAACGCAGATGTGGCACCATGTAGGAGAATCCGCAAGCATTTCCAAAAAGCATCCTGACACAGATAGATCTGCATGGGTGACACAACACTGTAGAAAGACAGGAAACAAAATCGTCTTCTTTAACATGTGCGTTGCTTTTACTGTGTAAATGAAGTGTGCCAGCATGTACTGATCATGGCTCCTTCCATTACATCATTGGCCTTCCAGAATTGCCAATGTATGGAACAACATCATTGCCATGCCAGTATCACTCATGTGCATCTCCACGGATGCAACAATATGGACAATAGTTCAGTATTCTGCTGCCAGTAATGGTGGACGCAAAGATGTTGCAGATGCGGACTGCTGCACAACAGGTGAACGAGGGTGCTGTGTGGCGTGCAGAGCCCACGGTGGTTCCTATGGCATGAAGAACCTTTGATCAATGAGGCGTTGCCGTGTATCCCTAGCTCGTTGCTTGCCCTGCATGCGGTGCTTGGATGTTCTCTGTCCTCCCATGTGCCTTCTCTGCTGTAAGTCCTCAACCTCTGAGAATGAGCCCTGCTCATGTCTCTCTCACCCTGCAAGGCCTCCCCCCTATTGACTGTGTAGTTGTGCAGAGTACAATGATCCGAGCTACCCTTTCCGGCTTGTATTGCAGGGCACCACCCGATCTATCCAGGGCAGTGGAGTCGCATTTTCAGCATGCCAATCGCCTGCTCAATGGTGGCACTTGTAGCTCCATGGCTGGCAATGTATCACTCTTCTGTAGCAGTGCTGGGGTGTCTCACCGGTGTCAGGAGCCATGTATGCAAGGGGTTGCCCATGTCCCCAAGAAGCCACCTCTCTATCTGAGCCATTTTAGTGAACAACAATGGCAACTGCGACTGGTGCAGGATGAAGGCGTCATGGCAGCTGCCTGGAAAGTGGACACAGATTTGCATGAATCGCTTCCGGTGATCACATACGAGCTGCACATTGATTGAGTGGAAGCCTTTATGGTTTACGTATTCAGCTGGTCGCCCAGCAAGAGCCTTGATGGTCACATGGGTGCAATCTATGACCCCTTGCACTTGTGCGAATCCCGCGATGGACCCGATACCGGTTGGCTTGCAGAGTCCGTCGTGAAGCGGGTATAGTCACCAGCCTTCCGGAACAGGGCATCGGTGACCTCCCTGATGCAGCGGTGCACTGCTGACTGTGTGACCCCACAAAGGCCTCCGGTGGGTCCCTGAAATGATGCAGAGACGTAAAAATTGAGAGTTGCTGGCACTTTGAGGGCCACAGGCATAGGATGTCCCCCAAAGCCCCTGGGCTGCAGGTCATCATTCAGCAGGGCACAGAGATATGTCACTGCCTCTCTCGACATCCATAGTCGCCTCTGACACTGGCGCTCTGACATCTGCAGGTATGTCATGCGGGATCTGTAGATGCACAGTGATCTGTTGTGGCGAGCTCTCCTTGGGTGCTGCTGCTCACAACCGGGGGTCTCTAGGTGTGCTGCAACAGCCTGTTGGTTTTGCCTGCGGCGCATATGGATCCTCTCAAGGAGCGCATCAATGAATATAGCATGAAACATCCCCATCTTCAATTTGCAATTCAACTCGGTTCCTTCAATGCTTTGAAGGTTCCGGACAGGGCAGAGATTGATGTTGAGTGGTACATCAGGTGCTTTCATGCACCAGCTGTGTGGTATGGCAACACAATGCCCATCTTAGCTCCCACTAAGAGTGGCACCGCATGACCGCATAAAGATTGCACAAGCTGCATCGGTTGGCCCACAAGACATATAAGCTTCACACGCTTACCGTCTCTGGCACTCCCCCTACGTACAGGGTGACTCGAATGCCATTGCTCCTTCAATGACAGAGGCAGTCAATGTCACAGAGCTGCCAATCATTACAGAGGGCAGAATTGCAGTGGTTCCCTTCGGTAATGCAGAGTGAAACCCCTGAATATCCCCCCTCCCCCCTCCCTCCTCCATTTCGTAATGCAGAGTGAGAACCTTGAATAGCAGAACTTACCTTCGCTGGTGACAACTTCTGCCTCTGAGGACCTATCGGCTTTTCAAATCGTGAACGGGACAGCAAGTGACGGCCGCCCATTCAGCGAAAAATCCGGAAGTGTCCATGGAGAAACGACGGGATGCATAATCTGCAGAGGTAAGTACTGTTTAACATATTCTATTTGGGGTGCCACTGCCACGCGGCGGGGGGCCGCACAGAGGTCCCCCTGCCACCGGTAATTTGCGGCAGGCCCTTCTCGACGTCGCAGGTCAAAGTGGTCCTCTCCTCACAGAATTTTACTAGCCCTCGCGCTGCAACTCATGGAGTCAAGGGGCGGTAAAGTTCAGCCCATCATGTCTGCACTGGCTCTCTGAAACAACAATTCTCTCAGTTCCATTTCCCCGCCTTCTCCCCATAATCCTGCACATTCTTCCTTTTCATATAACTGTCTAATTCCCTTTCAATTGAACTTGCCTCCAACATGTTCTCAGGCAGTGCATTCCAGACCTTAATCATTCGCGGCGTGAAGAAGTTTTTCCTCATGTCACTTTTGCTTCTCTTACCAAATTCTTTAAATCTGTGTCTTCTCGTTCTCAATCCTTTCACGAGTGGGAACAGTTTCTCTCTATCTACTCTGTTCAGCCCCCTCAGACAGATCCCTACGTGAGACAGAAGTTCAGCCAATTGTTCGTGTGGGAGGTTGCTGTAAGATTCTTTACAAAAAACTTTTTTCCTTAGGTTCATTCATGGGATGTGGGCGTCGCTGGCCAGGACAACATTTGTTGCCCATCCATAATTTCCTTGAGAAGGTGGTGATGAGCTGCTTTCTTGAACTATTGCAGTCCATGTGGTGTAAATACACCCACAGTGCTGTGAGGAAGAAATTCCAGGTTTTTGACCCAGCAACAGTGAACTAACGGTGATATAGTTCCAAGTCAGTTTGGTGTGGCAAGGAACAGAACTTGCAGATGGTGGTGTTTCCACACGTCTGCTGTCCTTGTCCTTATAGGTGGTAGAGGTCACCGGTTTGGAAGGTGCTATCGAAGGAGGCTTGGCAAGTTGCTGCATCTTGTAGATGGTACACACTGCTGCCACTGTGGATCGGTGATGGAGGGAGTGAATGTTTAAGGGCATGGATGGGGTGCCAATCAAGTGGGCTGCTTTGTCCTGGATAGTGTCAAGCTTCTTGAGTGTTGTTTGAGCTGCACTCATCCAGGCAAATGGAGAGTATTCCATCACACTTTAGACTTACGCCATGTAGATGCTGGACCAGGCATAGGCAACGACATGTTGCACCATGGACATCTGAAAAAATTATTGACTCAGCCATGAACATGGAGGCAACTAATCTGTATATAAAGTATATAGCCAATCTAATGTCATCAAAATACAGTCCAATTTAAAATACATTTCTCCCTATAAATAAAGTAGCTAAGCATGCAAATATCAATGGAGAACAACCGAACTGTATTAGCTAGTTAGCAAGCAAAAGAGTATGCAATGTCAATGCAAATTACTTTTGGTGACAGAATAGAGGTAGCCTACACCTCAGGGTGGTAGATGGACTTTAGCGGATGACCTCTGTGGATTCACGTTGTGTCAGCAGTACAAACTCATCCAATAAACCATGAAACTCAAGGAGAGGATTGTTATTGTGGTTTTTGATGTGAGGCAGTAAAGAAAATCAGCAATAAGACAGACTATTTCTCCTTTCTCACATTGCTATTTAGCCCATGATGGTCAATGTTTGTGCAACTTCTCCACCTGCTTGTAATATGCATCTGAAGACAGGGCATCCAACAAAAGAGCAGTGATCTCTAAATAAGGAGAATTTTATAGGATGGAGCAGATAGTACTTCAGAAGAGTCATGTACAGAAAAAGCAGTGTGGGACAGGAAGAGGCAGGGAGATTAACAGTAGGTAGCCAAGACTAGTTTATTCATCTGGACAGGCTGTTAAACTAGGTCCTGGAAACAACAGAAACTCTCTCACCAAAGCTAGTCACAAAATTAGATAAACAGAATTACAAATAAAGAGCGCACTTCAGTTCCTTCAATAAAGTGATTCTCTTAAATTCACTTATGTCTGTATCTCAGTCTATCACTGTTAATTCCGATTCAGCTCTGACAAGATAATTATTAACAAAAAAGCTTTTCTGAGAAATGTGGAGTGGTTGTTAGTGCATGTGGTTTTCAGTTATAAAATGTATAGTCACTATCTGAAAGATTGTACTCCAGACTAACCAAATTATTTCTAAGCCAAATCTCTTCCCTGTTAGCAAAGGTGCACTTTTAATGTAATGTAATTACATGATACAGACAACTTTCAAATGCCATTGGCCACTTGGGTTATCTGCCCTCAAACTGATGCTCATTGCAGTTACTGATCTTTGACATACTTGTGAAACTTGTCCTTTAATCCAATGTGCAGCAAAAAAAAAAATCAGTTAATGACTGTTCTAACATGGTCATTGAAACATAATAAATTTTTAATCTGTCTTCCCTGACAGGTTTTAAAACTGCAAATGCAGCATAGATTTTGTGAAGGGATTGTAGGCAGTTCATCATAGATTAAGGTTTATTAAAGCTATCAGTTATATTGTAGTTACTAACTATATATGTGTTAGCAACATCCTGTTTTTGCCAATAATACTCAGTCCCATTACACCGTACTCTTGTATTCATGAAGAACGTACAGTTCAGACTTCTGGAGATTTCTTGGATTTTCTTGCCTGTTTTCCCCTCAATACAAGTTCTGGAACAATGTGATTCCAAGTGGATAGCAGCAGAATTGTAACATTTATATAGAAGTAAAAGTCTCTGGGCGCTTGGACACAGATCGACGCTAGTTCTGACCTTTTCTTACTTTCTCCTTTCTTCTTTTTCTTTCTTCAGTAAAACTGTGTGCCAAAGGCTACTGGGCATAGTTTTTTAACCCTTTCCATGAGGCTTACACCCTTAACCAAACGACCTTCCCCAGTTCTTTTGATTGGTCTCAGGTGTGTGTGTGATAACTTTCTCATTGGTTTCTTAAAGTGACAGACACCCAGAGCAGCACCATCCATTAAATGGCCCCTTTGTTCTCTAGAGATAAGGGGTCACATGTTTTACAGGAATTAGGGTCATGTGATTTCCAAGAATCCTGCTTATCACTGCAAACTGAGGAGAACACATGATTTCCAGGAATCTGAACTCTGAGGAGATCATCTGGTTTCCAGGAAAAGGTCTGCACATCTCATATTGTTTTATAAATGAAATTATCAAGGGGCGAATAATGTTTTTCAACCATGACAAAAGTTACATAATCTCAAAACTAACACAAAACTAGAAACTAGTTTATGTAACAACAAGGATGTATAATAACGTATAAAAATATGGGGAATAAAAATATGACAGCAAGATTTCAAAATACACTTGTTTGATACATGTGCATGGATAAATGAATTAGAACATAGTTCATATTCTTACAACTGCTTCAGTATCTGAGGAGTTGTGAATGGTACTGAATACTATGCAATCATCAGTGAACATCCCCATTTCTGACCTTATGATGAAGGGAAGATAATTGATGAAGCAGCTGAAGATAGTTGGGCCTAGGACACTACCCTGAGGAACTCCTGTAGTGATGTGCTGGGGATGATTCGCCTCCAATAACCAGAAGCATCTTCCTTTGTGTTGGCGTGACTCCAGCCAGTGCAAAACTTTTACCCTGGTTCACATTCACATCAATTTTGCTAGTGGTTCTTGATGCCACACTCAGTCAAATGCTACCTTTGATGTCAAGGGTAGTCACTTTGACATCATCTCCGGAATTAAGCTCTTTTTTCCATGGTTGGACCAAGGCTGTAATGAAGTCTGGAGCCTAGTAGCCCTGACAGAACCCTAACTAATCATCAGTGAGCAGGTTATTGCTGAGTAAGTGCCACTTGCTAGCAATGTCAATGATACCTTCCATCATTTTGCTGATGATTGAGAGTAGACTGATGGGGCAGTAATTGGCCAGATTGGATTTGTCCTGCTTTATGTGGACAGGACATACCTGGGCAATTTTTCACATTGTTGGGTAAGTGCCAGTGTTGTAGCTGCACAGGAATAGCTTGGCTAGAGGTGTGGCTAGTTCTGGAGCCCAAGACGTCAATACCCAGCCAGGATGTTGTCTGGGACCATAGCCTTTGCTGTTTCCAAAGCCCATTTTAGGGACAAACTCCCCAAGTTGTCTCTTTTCCTATTGATGCCATTCAAAAACATGCAAGCAAATATTCTCTGTTTTGTTCCGACGATGCCTCTGTGTTTTTTAAAATATGTTTTTTGAGGATTCAATTTTGAAAGATTGAAGAAACATTAAACTTTGGGGGTTTCAAAGGGGGGGGGTCATGTAAAGGCCACTTGACTTTGAAAAACAGTACCTGGAAATACTTTTTAAAAAGGACAACTGAGAGGTCTTGTGAGGAAAACAAGCCTTTCTGGGAAACCATCTGACTTCCGGCAACAACAACAAGCCTTTCAGGAAACCACCTGACTTCCAGCTCAATAAACAACAGAGAAATTTGAACACCTGGAGAAGTTGTTTACAAAGAAGTGGCAGGTCAAGATTGATGGAGTTCAAAAGGTTCACATTCTGTTGTCAGTTTTGCTTTTGTATTGTTTTGAGTTGGAGTTGAACTGTACAAAAAAGGGAGAGAACTTCCAAGGAGAGAATAGGGTTCCCAAGGAAGGAGAGAAGACCGCAAACCAGCTCAGCTTTCTAGCACCTCTCTAAAAGACCCTAAGAAGTCCACTGTGTTAACTCATCTCATCTCCTGTCTTTGAAGAAACACCTGCTAAGTTAATTATCAATGCTGCCTGAAAAGGATAGTCCTAAAAGATCCCAGTGACCTGTCAATGTGTACTCAGAGGCCAAACTGTATGCCAGTGTTGGAACACAACATATCTCATCTGCTGTTTCTTCAAGAATAAACAAATATTCAGCCCAAGCGTTTTTTGTCTGTAATAGAGCTCCAAAAACAAAAATTCCTTTTTTCCGATTAGCCAGTGTATGTGTGTGTGGGTGTGAGGGTTTAAGGTAAAAAGGAAACTTTAATATTTCAATCTGTGTGTTTATGCTTTATTTCATTACTGGTTAAGACTTGTTTTATAATAAACTGATAATTTTGTTGTTTATTAAAGAAACCTCGTTGGTGTGTTTTATTCTGGGTTAAAAATAGAGTCTATGATTGACTGTATCGGTAAGTGAGCAAAAATTTCAATATATGTTGTGACCTGTGGAGGAGTGGAACTAGAATAAACAGTGCACTCCTTCCACCTCGGTCGTAGCAGTATGTTATACGCATGTATTGACAAATTTTCAGCAAGGTTACCAAAAACAAAGGAAAAACTAGTCCTTGCACCACCCACCATTTTCTTTTGTAAACTTTTTTTTTATTTGGGAACAATAGAAACAAGAGCAGGCCATTGCTCCCCTCAGGTCTGTTCCACATTCAATGAGATTATGACTGATCTGTATGCTAAATTCATCCACCCATCTTGGCTCCACATCCATTAATACTCTTGGCTAGCAAAACTCTACAGATCTCAGACTTAAAATTACTAATTGAGGTAGCATCTAGTATTTTTTTGTGGGAGAGAGTTCCACACTTCTACAAACCTTAATGTGAAGAAGTGTTTCCTAAATTCTCTCCTAAAGAGACTGGCTCTGATTTTAAGGTTATGTCCCCTTGTCCGAGACTCCCCAAACAGTGAAAAAAGTTTCTCTCTAAAAGTTACTTCTTTTTATCTGCCTCAATGCCATACCTGAGAAGGCAGCAAGTGGCCTGCTTCCAGTTTTCCCCTAATGTTGCTCCCATTTTGCCTATGGTGGTGCATCTTACCTCCACTCTGCATCTAACTCTAGCCTACAAGCACTGACACAACTTGGTGCAACAACTGAGCAGGTCTGCAGCTAAATCAGGGACTACGTGGGCAAACAATCCCTTCAGGAACTTCACAGGAGATCTGCTAGTAATAGTTATTTTAATCTATAACTGACAGCGTGGCTGATATGAGGAATTTACTATGTGGGGAGTCATGGGATGAATTGTTATCCTCCCAGTCCACAGCACCACAGTAACTATGACGGTGCACTTTGCACAATGGTCAGCTTCAACCTGAGGGTAAATTAAACTCCTGAAGATGTAGGACATTTTGTGAAATATATAGGATGATCCTGAATATTTGAGGATTACCTGGACCTTTGAAACACATAAGATAATCCATGAGGAGCTGCAGTCTGTTAGCATACTTATAAACAAAAGACTTCCCTTTTATAGCACCTTTCATAACCACAGGATACTCAAAGCATTTAAGTCTTTGCAGTGGGACTTGAACCCTCAACCTTGCAATACTGAGACAAGAGTAACACCCACTGAGCCACATATAGCACCTGCAAATAATGCCCAATGACAAGGCAACATAATTTCAAAGTATTACCAGTATTATCAGTGGCTTTATTTTTAAATTTTAATTTTTGTGCGTGTGTGGGTGTGTGTGCCCAGCTGTACATTGGAGCGTGTTTAAATTCCTTGCAGCCCTGCAAGATGTGATGTCATAGGGCTACTTACATTGTACAAATAAATATTCCATAAGCAATCAATCACTTGTGTTTCACAGAAAGCAACGCACGCAGTGAAGGAGACAAGAGTGCATGAGCGTCGTTTGGTACTGAGGGTAGTGGTAAGTATCAAGATGATTGATAAAGATTGCATAAATGTGGACATCAGAATTATGCAAAGTGTTTTAAGGGTGGTCTGAAGCATACTTAGGTTGAGTAAGTCCATGGTGAGGCTCAGAGAGTTAAAAAAAATTCTCTAGCAGTAACATTTACTTGGTGCTAGTCATCTACACAGCTTTTAATATACTGTTCAAATGCTTTCAGAGCAGCCTGCTGTACTAGCTGAGGATTGTAACAGGGGGAAGTGAGAGGCTAGGAAAGGGAAAGAGGCATTATGGATAAGCAACACTGTATGCCTAGATTCATGCACTGTTACTGACTGCCTCTGTACTCAAGCTGAGTAGTCACAGAATAAAAAGAGCACCAGTTGTGTTTTGTTTTAATGGACAAATGGACCCTCAGTACCAAAGTACAGTTGTGTCCAGGAATACTAGTGTAAATGCATTCAATATATTCATCTGGAATTTACCTCTCCACCATTTTAGCTGAGGTGTTAACCTGTTTAAAATTAACACCTCGATTAAAATAATAGAAAAAACAAACTTCAGATGACTGCATGAAACATTGCATGCTAGTATCCCAGAACGTAATGTTAAAAATAATGGAGCTCCTGCCTAACATTTCGAGAGGGAAAGAACAACTGCAAGCTAAATTTTTAAAAACACAGAAACTGCTGGAAATGCACAGTAGGTCAGCCAGCATCTGGAAAAGGGGAAATCGGCTTTAATGCTTTGAGTGGAATCCTTCATCAGAACAGGCACTGTCGGGCTGGGGGAAGCCGTTTTATAGGACTGACCAAAACAAAGAAGGGGGGTGGAGAGCGTGTAAAGGTCAAGAGTTCAAACAGGCAAGCTGCTTTTCACAAAAGAGGCTGCTGTTTTGCTTAGCCCTGTAAAGGAGCCGCTCCAGATTGGTGATGCCAGTTCTGATAAGCGGTCTCAGCTGAAATGTTGACCGATCTCTGATCTTTAAGATAGTGAGCGATCTGCTGTGCCTTTGCAACATTTTCTGCTTCTTTCATAATCTGAGACCCATCCGTGTCTCCCCCATTCTAAATGCCCCACCTACCTTGCAATTAAATGGTTCAAAACATGTTTACAGTGTGAAGTTGGATTGCGGCATTAGTGGAGGCTGCGCTGCTTAACCCCGAAGCATTGCTTGAAATCATTTAAACGATGTGTATTGCTTAAGGCTTAAACAGCCCTCTGCACGAGGCGCTTCGGAGACCTAATGGTAAATAAGTTTGTTTCTTCTCAGCGCGGGTCAATGTACATACATTTGAGCACCAACAAATAGTAAATAGTAAACAACAGCCAATTACCAATGAAAGATTGCTTTGACAGTTTTTAAAAAATTATTCTGGGTAAAATCTGCACTGCTGATTGGACAGCTGAGCAACATACATAAGTGTTCTGTGGCACAATATCAATTAGCTTCAAGTCAGAATAATACAATACATGCAAAGTATGCAATTTCCAATATTATGTGGTGAAACTGAACTCAACCGGGGAAGGATTACTCTGGTCATTATGTGGAATAAGAACATAAGGAACAGGAGCAGGAAAAAAAAAGATAAAAAAACTCCACTTTCCCACACGGTCCCCATATCCCTTGCTTCCCTGAAAGATCAAAAAATGTATCTATCCTAGTCTTGAATATACTCAACAATGGATCATCCACAACCCTCTGGGGTAGAGAACTCCAAAGATTCACAATAATCTGTGCAAAGAAATTTCTCCTCAGTTCAGTCCTAAATGATTGATCCCTTATGCTGAGACTGTGCCCAAGTACTCTAGATTCCCCAGCCTCGTAGTGTGTCTAACCTGTCAAGCCCTTTCATAATCTTGTATGTTTCAATGAGATCACCTCTCATTCTTCTAAACTCCAGAGAGTATAGGCCCAATTTACTCAGCCTCTTATCAGAGGACAACCCTCTCTTTAAAGGCCTGCTCGGGTCTGCAAATGAAACCCGACCCGAGCCCGACAGAACCGCATCCGACCCAAGCCCGACCCAGCCCGAGTCCTTTCATTATTTCCCGCACCCGACCCGACCCCCGGGACGTTCAGTTAACCTAGCTTCCTTTTTTCACTTTTTAAGCTTATGCAGGTAAGCAACAAAAACTGTAATGGACTTGAAAGGTTGTTTAAAAAGTACATTAAAATTGGAGCCACGTACCGGAGGTGGTGATAGAGTGTGTCCGACCAGCCCGAGCCCGAATGCCAAGGCCAGAAAAGCGACCCGACCCGACCCAAATTGACACATATCGTCGGGTCCCATTGGGTTCGGGTCGGGGAGCCATGCTCTACCTCTCTTTCTGGGAACCAATGAAGTGAGCCTTTGTTGTATTGCTTCCAAGGCAAGTATACCTTTCCTTACATATGGAGACCAAAACTGCACACAGTACTCCAGGTGTGGTCTCACCAAAGCCCTGTACAATTGTAGCAAGACGTCCTCATTCTTGTATATCACAGCGACGCACTTTGATCTTGACTGTCCGCCCACGCGGAGTGGCCGTTACTGAGCCCCCATGATATTTCGCACGGGGGCTCATTTAAATGGAGGGGGCAGCCGCTCCATCACCATCAATGGAGTCTGGCGCCACTACGCAGGTGCCAGCGCCATTTTTAAAGGGCTTCAAGCCCTTAGACGAAATTTGAATTTATAAAGGCACATGTTTAACACTGTCATTAAAAAAAAAAAATCTGGAGGCCCTTTTCCAAACCCCCCGCCCCCAACCCCCTCCCCCACCCCCACTGCCGCCAATGTTTGTTTTTGGGCCTATTGCTCCAAAATTAACTTTATTCCCAACCCAAACTTACTCCCCCCAACCTCATTACCTTTGCCCTTCAATCCCTCCCACCATCCCCACAGCCAATACTAAGTGTTTTCCCTCCTCCCCCCCCCCCCAACCCTGATTATTTCACTCATCCCCCCTCACCACCAGTGTCACGTCTCAGAACTCCGAACGGCCACCAGGACAAGGTAAGTTGATTTGCATTAAGTTCAATTCATTTTAATATTAAAATGAAGGCCCCACCACTGAGTGGTGGGGGGCCTGCACCGAGGCCTCGCCGCCATCGGTAAAATGCGGCGGGGCCTTCTCGGCATCGGGCCTCTCCCAGAAGAATGTTCCAGGTCCCCAACCATGACCCCTGGCGTCAGAGGGCTAGTAAAATTCAGCCTCAATGTTCCTTGTACATGTACCGCCAAGTCTCTGAGCATCAGCATTCAAAATTTTCACACCTTTTTAAAAAATCCTGCTTTTCACCAAAGTGAATAACCTCACACTTCCCCACATTAAACTCCATCTCCCACCTTGTTGCCCACTCAATTACCCGTCTATATCTCTTTGCAGCCTCTTTGTGTCCTCCTCACAGCTTACATTCCCTCCTAACTTTACTTCATTGGCAAGCTTGGATACATTACTCTCAGTCGCTTCGTCTAAGTCATTAATATAGATTGTAAATAACTGAGGTCTGTAACAATAGCTGGCATTACAATGCAGTCATATGTGGTAAACAGATTGTTTCAAATTCAGGTCAATCGCCTGTTTCTTACAGAAGTTGATTGCCACAGCCACATATTTGCAGTGACTGATGAATGTAACAATGAAAACCATTTGTATTCTGCACTGGATCTCTACACCTTATGCACGTGCACTTCTTGGATCTCTCTGAAGGTGGGCCAAGTCAACACAGATGATGCTTCGTTTAATTCATTAGCTGCTTTATTCCACAATTGACAAAGCATACAAAACACTAAGTAGGATGAGGGACACTTGGTACAATCTGTATAACTATAAGTCTGCGTGCTGTTACAAATATAAGGAACATATACGTCAGTCCACTTCAATGGGTGGTCTCACTCAGCTTGGAAGCACAATTTAAGCCAGGCACTTCAGTGCAGTGCTGAAGGAGTGCTGGACTGTCAGCGGTGCTGTCTTTTGGGTGACACATTACCCTCCAGGTGGACATAAAAGATCCCACAGCACTATTTGAAGAATAGCAGGGGAGTTCATCAGGTATCCTAGCAAAAATATATCCCTCAACAAACGCCTAAAACAGATTATCTATTTTGTTAATTGCTGTTTATGGGACCTTGCTGTGCACAAATTAGCTGCCATGTTCCGTACATTATGACAGTGACTACACTTCAAAAGTATTTTATTTGCTATAAAGTGGTTTAGGATATTCTAAGGTCATTGAACGCACTGTATAAATGCATTAAGTTTTTTCTTTCTAATATGGGTTTGTTTCAAATTAAGCGATTTCCACAACAGGAGCCTGCCATCTGTTGATCTCTGCAGCTCCCGCTCTCCCCCTCTGATTTTATAAATACAGAAACTTAGAAGAAGGGAAAAGATCCATAAATGCAGGGACACGACTAAGGTTGCGGAAGGAAATGAGATGAAATAAATCAAGAAGAACTGATGCTAAGTTTGGGTTTAAAAGTCTGAAGATTGTAGGAAACAAGGAAGAATGAAGCAAGTAACACATTCCACAGATTTGTGGGAAAGGGAAAGAATGAAGTAGAGTAGGAGGCAATTCGATGAATAGCTTCTTAAAAACTACTTATAACAGAAACAAACTCTGTCCATGAGCCGCATCTGTATATATGATAAAGAATACAGACTATTTTAAAATAAGAGGGTCGCTGAGAGTTTTTTTGGTGCTGGGACTTATGTTATGCGGTGCTAAATTAACATGGGCTAAATTAACTATGTTTTCCTTTACATTTCTTCACCTCACTCCTCAGATTGCAATATTTGTACACAGCTCAGTGCCTACATGCCACAAGCTCCAGGTGTTCTCTGTCAGGACAGTGATTTATGCTTTCTTAGTAACTCTGTCTCTTTTGGGTCAATTTGATTTAACTTGGAGGATTCACAGGTTGAGAGGTCAATGAATCAGAATTACTGGTGGGTTTTGTCATGATGCAGCTTTAAATGCGAACTTTGCTTCTATGAATTAAAAAATTCTGAACTTTTTTGGTTTAGGTTTTCTAAATACTTCTGAGTAAAGTGTTTGTGATCCACTTTTACCCTTCCAGCCTTTACGTCTTCCATTTTCACCTTTAGCAAAACAACAGATATTTTCCATTTCACATGTAAAGCATCAGTGAATTCTGACAAAGACAGCTTATATTTAGGAATTTGTACATATTTTATATTTTTATATCCACTTCATATTTGGATAGGATCTGTTTGAAGCAAGAGCTTAATTGGCTGAATCACCATTTCTTGTCACATGTTGCTTTATGTTATAACATCAATATCAACGTCCTGGGGGGGTTACCATTAACTGAAACTTAATTCAACCAGCCATATACATACTGCAGCTAGAGGAGCAGGTCAAAGGCTAGGAACTCTGTGGCGAGTAACTCACCTCCTGCCTCCCCAAAGCCCGTCCACCATCTACAAGGCACAAGTTATGGAATACACTCCACTTGCCTGGATGAGTGCAGTTTCAAAAACACTCAAGATGCCTGACTCCATCCAGGACAAAGCAGCCTGCTTGATCGGCACCCCATCTACTACCTTAAACATTCATTCACTCCACCACTGGGTACAGTGGCAGTGGTGTGCACCATTTACAAGATGCACTGCAGCAATTCGCCAATGCTCCTTCCATAGCACCTTCTAAACCCGCAACCTCTACCACCTAGAAGGACAAGGGCAGCAGATGCATGGGAACCACCACCTGCAAATTCCTCTCCAAGCCCCACACCATCATGACTCAGAAATATATAGCCGTTCCTTCACTGACGCTGAGTCAAAATTATGAAACTTCCTCCATAACAGCACTGTGGATGTACCTACACCACATGGGCTGCAGTGGTTCAAGAAGATGGTCCACCACCACCTTCTCAAGGGAAACTGGGGATGGGCAATAAATGCTGGCCCTGCTAGCGATGCTCACATTCCATGAACGAATATGAAAAAAAATCCAGGGAATCTAATTCCTCAGCAAGCGGTAAATTGAATTTTTGTCTTACCTTTTTAATGAGTTGCATAACATCACTTTTGTTACACTGTCACAATACAGTGACAGCCAAGCTGTTATCACATTCAGTAAAATATCCACTGATTTTCACTCCATTCTTCTTTAGTTTCTGCTCAACTACCATTGATCTTCTTAGACAGATTCTCTAATAGTAAACAACAAAAAAGAAAAAAATGATCAACTGTTTGCATTTATATAGATTCTATAACAGAAAATGTTACAAGGCACTTCACTGAGATTTCAGGAAAAGAGCAGGGAGCAAAAGACTACTATTTAAAATATACAACATATTGTAACACATGTACAGAATCAGATTGACTTCATAAACACGTAAAACCATGAGACAAAAAGGTCAATTCAGCCCTATCAAATCTACTCTTTCTGTAGATCATGTACAATCTAGCCGATCACAAAGTTGATCCCACCATTTCAATCTACTAAAAAGAGGGACAATTTTTCATAAATGCTCCTTTAGCCCCCAAGCTAATCAAGCAAAACAGCACAATATCCATTCATCCTCACATCCACTGCTCAACTTTAGCCTGATGCCCTCTGTATAATATTTTCTCCCATTCAGAAGGAATTGCAATCATAATGACTAATGTCTGTAACAAACAGATTAACCTATTTGGGTTAGGAGACAAAGGATTTTATCGTATTGATTAGCTGAAGAACAAAAAAGGGGCAGTGACAATGCTGGCTGAGTACTATAGACCTCCAAACAATCGTAGGGCTATAGAAGAGCATGTATGTAGGCAAATTTCTGAGAAGCGCAAGAACAATAGGACAGTAATAGTTGGAGGTTTCAATTATCCAAATGTTAAGTGGGATAGAATCACTGTAAAAGGCATAGAAGGCACAGAATGCTTAAAATGCGTTCAGGAAAACTTTTTTAGCAAGTATATAGCAAGCCCAATAAGAGAAGGGGCAGTTCCAGACTTAGTTTTAGGGAATGAAGCTGAACAGGAGAAAGGGGTGTCAGTCAGATAGCATTCTGATGGTAGTGATTATAATTCAGTTAGATTAAGTATAGTTATGGAAAAGGACAACAATAGACCAAGAGTAAAAGTTATCAATTGGAAAAAGGCCAATTTTACAAAGCTAAGATGTGATTTAGCAAAAGAAAACTGAAAACAGCGACTTGAAGGTAAATCGGTATCAGAACAGTGGGAGCTATACAAGGAGAAGATAATGAGGATTCAGAACACATATGTTGCCACAAAGAAAAAGGGTAGAACTCCCAAATCTACAGCTTCTGGATGTCAAGGAGCATACATGGTAGGATAAGTCAAAAAAAATGGAAGCTGATGTCAATTAGCAAAATCTCAATACTGCAAAAACCCTACGGGTGTATAGAAATTGCAGGGGTGAAATTAAAAAGGAAATTAGGAAAGCAAAGAGAGGACGTAAAAAAAATGGCAAATAAAATCAAGGAAAATCCAGACAAGTTTTATTAATACATAAGCTACAAGAGGATAACTAAGTAAAGAGTAGGGCTTATTAGAGACCAAAAAGGTCATCTTGGTGTGGAGGCAGAAGACATGGACATAAATCTTAGTTAATATTTTGTGTCTATCTTCACAAAAGAGAGGAACCATGAAGCCATTGTTAAGGAGGAGGAGTGTGAAATATTAGATGACATAAACATAGTGACAGAGGAGATATTAAGGGGTTTAGCACCTTTGCAAGTAAATAATCAGGCCCAGATAAAATGTACCTCAGGATGTTAAGAGAAGCAAGGGAGGAAATAGCGAAGACTCGGATCATCATTTTCCAATCCTCTGGCTACAGGCGTGGTGTTGGAGGACTGGAGGACTGCTAACATTGTACTGTTGTTTAAAAAGGGAAAAGCGGATAGACAGCATAATTACAAGCCAGTCAGCCTAACCTTGGTGGTGGGGAAATTATTGAAAAAATTCTTCGTGACAGTATTGATCATCATGGCTTAATCAATAACAGTCAGCATGAATTCATTAACGAAAGGTCGTACCTGACCAACTTGATTGAATTTTTTCAGGAGGTAACAAGCAGAGTCGTTGAGAGTAGTGCATTTGATATAGTCTACATGAAATTTAGCAAGGCTTTTGACAAGGTCCCACATGGAAGGCAAGTCAGAAAAATAAAAACCATGGCATTCAAGGGAAAGTAGCAAGCTGGATCTAAAATTGGCTCAGTGGCAAGAAGCAAAGGGTAATGGCTGACAGGTATTTTGTGGTTGGAAGACCGTTTCCAGTGGGGTTCACAGGATTCAGTACTAGGTTCCTTGCTCTTCGTGGCATATATCAATGATTTGATAAGGTCCCCCATGGTAGACTTATGGAGAAAGTCAGGAGGCATGGGATAGTGGGGAATGTGGCCAGTTGGATTAAGAATTGGCTAACTGATAGAAGGCAGAGAGTGGTCTTAGATGGTAAATACTCAGCCTGGAGCCCAGTTACCAGTGGCGTGCCACAGGGATCAGTTCTGGGTCCTCTCCTGTTTGTGATTTTTATTAACGACTTGGATGAGGAAGTCGAAGGGTGGGTCAGTAAATTTGCAGATGATACAAAGGTTGGTGGAGTTGTGGATACCGAGGAGGGCTATTGTCGTCTGCAAAGGGACTTGGATAGGTTGCAGTGCTGGGCTGAAAAGTGGCAGATGGAGTTTAACCCTGAAAAGTGTGAGGTCGTCCATTTTGGAAGGACAAACACGAATGCAAAATACTGGGTTAACGGTAGGGTTCTTGGGCATGTGGAGGAGCAGAGAGACCTTGGGGTCTATGTGCATAGATCGTTGAAAGTTGCAACTCAAGTGGATAGGGCTGTGAAGAAGGCATATGGGGTGTTAGCGTTCATTAGCAGAGGGATTGAATTTAAGAGCCGTGAGGTGATGATGCAGCTGTACAGGACCTTGGTAAGGCCTCATTTGGAGTACTGTGTGCAGTTCTGGTCGCCTCATTTTAGGAAGGATGTGGAAGCCTTGGAGAGGGTGCAGAGGAGATTTACCAGGATGTTGCCTGGAATGGAGAATAAGTCTTACGAGGAAAGGCTGAACATTCTAGGCCTCTTCTCATTAGAACGGAGAAGGATGAGGGGTGACATGATAGAGGTTTATAAGATGATCAGGGGAATAGATAGGGTAGACAGTCAGAAACTTTTTCCCCGGGTGGAGCAAAGCGTTACAAGGGGTCATAAATTTAAGGTGAAGGGTGGGAGATATAAGGGGGATGTCAGGGGAAGGTTCTTTACCCAGAGAGTGGTCGGGGCATGGAATGCCTTGCCTGGGGAAGTTGTTGAGTCAGAAACTTTAGGGACTTTCAAACGGCTTTTAGATAGGTATATGGATAAAGGAGAATGATGGGGTATAGATTAAATTGTCCTTGACAGAGGACAAAGGATCGGCACAACATCGTGGGCCGAAGGGCCTGTTCTGTGCTGTATTTTTCTATGTTCTATGTTCTATGTTCTATTTAGACTTAAATGTAGGAGGCAAAGTTAAGAAGTTTGCAGATGATACAAAAATTGGCCGTGTGGTTGATAGTGAGGATAACTGTAGGCTGCAGGAAGATATCAATGGACTGGTCAGGTGGCAGAAAAGTGACAAATGGAATTCAATCTGGAGAAGTTTGAGGTAATGCATTTGAGGAGGAAAAACAAGGCAAGGGAATATGCGATAAATGGTAGGTTACTGGGAAGTGTCGAGGAGGAGAGGGACCTTGGAGTGCATGTCCACTAATTCTTAAAGGTATCAGGACACGTAGATAAGGTGGTTAAGAAGGCATATAGGCTATTTTCCTTTAATAGCTGAGGCATAGAATAACTGGGAGCTGGGAGGTTTTGCTGGAAATACATAAAACGCTAGTTAGGCCACAGCTACAGGAAGGATGTTATCACACTAAAGAGGATACAGAGGAGATTTCTGAGGATGCTGCCAGGACTGGAGAATTTTAGCGATGAGGAAAGTTTGGATAGGATGGGGTTGTTTTCCTTGGAACAGAGAAAGCTGAGAGGAGATTTAATTAAGGTGTATACAACTATGAGGGGCCTAGATAGAGTGGAGAGGAAGAACCTATTTCCCTCAGCAGAGAGGTCAATAACTAGGGACACAGATTTAAAGTAATTGGCAGAAGGGGAGTTAAGAGATTTTTTTACCCAGAGGGTGGTGGGGCTTTGGAATGCATTGCCTGAAAGATTGGTAGAGGCAGAAATCCTCATTACCTTTAAAAAGTACTTGGCTGTGCACTTGAATTGTAATAACCTACAGGACTGCAGATCAAGAATGGGAATGTGGAATTAGGCTGAATGTCTCTTTTTCAGCTGGCACAGACACCATAAGCTGAATGGCCTCCTTCTGTGTCGTAAATTTCTATGATTCTATGATTCCAGTTTGATTTCAACTCCATTATGTCTCATGCAACATTTGATCATTACAGTTCATATCTATCTCTGTAACTATCACTTTCATTCTAAAGATAATATCTACCTAGCTCTATTAATCTGTTAAAAAAACTGTAACTGTTGGAAATCCGGAACAAAAGCACAAAACTTTGGAAAAATGCAGAGCAAGTCAGTCAGTATCTGTGAAGATAAGTTAATATTCTGGGTGTAAGACTTTGTTCGACTGGGCAATTTCAAAAAAGGCTTACACCTTAAACATTAACCTGTCTGTTCTCTCCTTTCATCAGCTGCTTGAGCATTGTTCCCATGATATGAACTTCTCTTGTGTTTGAGTATTGTAACACTATCCAGCATGTATCAGCCTGGTTAGCATCAAAAGAATGATCATTTTAATTAATGCATTGAAACGGCTTTTCAATAGAACCAATGATTTTCACCACCATGATTTCCATTAAAACAAGATGAAAGTGTTTTGAAAATGGAAAGGGAATTGTGCATTCCAGCACCTGTTTTGCAGTTATTATTATTATACTCTGCGCAATGTTTGCACGATGTTGTTTCCTCTTGTGATTAGAATGTATTTCTGTATGAAAATAAACAGCCGTCTTTTGAGTTGAAACTATAACCTTTCATTCCCAAGACCTCACAATTAACTCAAGAGCTGGATTGTTGACCTAAAAAATTATCAGGAATGCTCGAAAGAACATTGTCAGTGCCGTTTGATAGAAGGAATTTCATCATATTATTTCACTAATGAAGTGCTCTTAGATTGTGGCTCAATGGGTAGCCTACATTGCACTCTTCACTTTCTACAGATTATTCATAGACATAGAACATAGAAAAATACAGCACAGAACAGGCCCTTCGGCCCACGATGTTGTGCCGATCCTTTGTCCTCTGTCAAGGACAATTATTCATATTGTATTTTAGGGAATACCTCCATCTTCCTCAGATCTTTTTTTCTTAATTTCTACAGTGGGAGTACAACCCACTCAATTGCCATTCTATTAAATTGTGTTTTGGGTGGGGGGGCGGGGAGGAGAGGGGGGATGCTGATGTTTATAAAGAGGAGGCAATCCACTCTGTTCAGTTACCATCCAGTTACTGAAGTTGAAACATTGCCCCTTGTGTCTCTCAAACTCTCCAAGACCATTTTATGTGAAATTTTACCTGCTATATGGCACTCTCTTCTGTTGTTTTTTTTAAATTGAGTCTTCTTTCCTCTTCTAAACGTGCTGTCTCTTATTGACATATAGTTCGCCTTGCCCAACTATCCTTTCTTCATCGATCAGCCTAGAGAGTGGGGATTTTCAGGCTAATTAAGTATCGCAGCCAAGCCCAAACTTGTACTCAGTGGAAAGCCACCTACACATACTTTCCAGTAGGGGGCAGCAGTCAAGAAATTAACACTTTTGTTATCGGTAGCTCAGAGATGCTGAGGCTAATGTAATGAGCCGGTTACCATTGTTACTGATGTCAGCTAAATCAGCACAATAAGAGAATCAAGCCTGTGATCTTCTGGCCTGCATTATTCAATGCTATACCAGATAGTGCTTTTAGCCACTGGTCATTAGAGGAGCTCCTTTTTTATATAAGTCCTCAAAATTTCAAACAACCTAGTCACACAATCCTATCTTAAACTCTACTGACTCTACAGACATCCCTTGTATAACAACAATGACTTGTATTTATATAGCACTTTTAATGTTGCAAAAAAAAATCACAAGACACTTTAAAGGAATGTTATCAAACAAAATTTGACACCAAGCCACACAAGATATAAGGCAGGTGACCAAAAGCTTGGCCAAAGAGGTAGATTTTAAGGAGCATCTTAAAGGAGAAAAGAGTGAAGGAGAGGCAGAGGAGGTTAGGG